>NC_139667.1:15903689-15973689 GCF_951799395.1 Argentina silus
TTCTCCCATTGGTCGGATAATGCTGAGTGCACGCTTTCCCAATGTGCCGACACAGAGAGACCAGAGGGACCAGCAGTGAAGAGGTGTGTGAAGGTCACTCTCTAAAACTCTGAACCCAGTGTTTCATACATGGATCTCTGGTTCTGAACCAAGTGTTTCATATATGGATCTCTGGTTCTGAACCAAGTGTTTCATATATGGATCTCTGGTTCTGAACCCAGTGTTTTATACATGTATCTCTGGTTCTGAACCCAGTGTTTCATACATGGATCTGGTTCTGAACCCAGTGTTTCATACATGGATCTCTGGTTCTGAACCCAGTGTTTCATACATGGATCTATGGTTCTGAACCCAGTGTTTCATACATGTACATCCTGTATCTGAATCATTTTGTCTGAACCCAGTGTTTCATACATGTACATCCTGTATCTGAATCATTTTGAGAAAAGGAGTTTTCAAAGAGCTGAAAGCGAGACATTCCACTCCTCCTACTGTACAATCCCCACGTGTGCTGAGATGTGACAGAAGCTTCACTGTTCCAGTACAGTACATGAAGGGCAGAACATGCTGAACATGACTGCAGACTAGTACTGTAGAAGTGTCGTAAAGTCACTTCTCCAACAGTAAGGTTTCCCTTCGCAGGGTAAATTAACCCTGTGGGAGTCCTGTCCTTGTTAGAGCCTGACACACACACTAATTGGTCCTTTTCATAGACTTCTCTTCTCTTTCTCTCTCTTGCCTTCCTCCTGCCTTTGATGTCTGCCCATGAAGGCACAAGCCCCAGAAAAGACATTGTTCTTTAAAGTCACGACCAGGAGCGCTCCTGCACATTCTCTCACACACACACACACACACACACACACACACGAGCACACACACACACACGCGCGCACACACACACACACACACACACACACACACACACACACACACACACACACACACACACACACACACACACACACACACACACACACACACACACACACACACACACACACACACACACACCTGCTACAGGGCCACCCACTGTTTTAACGCCTCTTGGCTCCGTCCCCTATATTACCACACTTCTTCCTCCTCCTCCTCCTTTCTGCAGTGAGTCACTGCAGAAACATCATGTATATATATGTGTGGGTGTGTGTGTGTGTGTGTGTGGGGGTGTGTGTGTTGGCATAATATGTGAATGTGTGTTACCATGACAAAGACACAGTCCAATAGCTTCATCAGCGTTGCATGCGAGTGGCTCATGAAGTATTGCTGAATCTCTGGGTACAGACAAAAAAAAGAAAAGAAAACACAAACCCAACGTTGTTCACTTCCTGGTTCATTGCTAATGGAACAGACACAAATGCATATTTGTGACATCAGAGTTGACATCCGAGTGTCCTCAGCCAAACCAAGAGAAGCAAGCACTCCGAAATAATCATCTCCCCAGCCAGAGAGGAACACATCATCTCCACACACAAACACATTTACGGTATAATCTCATTTCTCTTAATTTCTTGAGATTACTGCCTTTAATAAATAAAATCTGTCAGATGCTGCTGTATTCCTAATGTCACTGTGGGCCTCTCGTCTGGATGGGTTATTCCTCTGCATAGACTCCCCACCAAGCACTTAAAACCCTCATCTGAGGGGAAAATCCATTAGCTACAGTAACATACAACATGCTCTAAACCACAATGTGTGTGTGTGTGGGTGTGTGTGTGTGTGTGTGTGTGTTGTGTATTGTGTGTGTGTGTGTGTGTGTGTGTGTGTGTGTGTGTGTGCACACGTGTGTGTGTGTGTGTGCGCGTGCGTGCATGTGTGTTTGCGTTTCCCAAAGCCCCTTGCCTGACTTGCTTGTTGAAACATTAACGTTAAGTGAAACTGGCCAGCTAGCCGGTGCTTCAGTTCTTCAGTGGTCACAGTCTTATCAGGATCTGCAGTGACAAGACAACGTTGAGGGATCGGGACCCACCAAAAGCCATTAAAGAAGCCTCTAATTACCTGTCATGTCAGCCTAAGAGGGAGCAGGCCACTGATAGACAGGCCTAATGGCCCACGAGGACCCACGGGTGGCCTGGCCAGGAGGTGTCTGTCTAGCCGCCTGACTGAAATGACCGATCGAGTGGACAGATTATAAAAAGGACCTTTATGGAATTAGGACTCTGACTTTATTGTTTATCTGGCTATAAATTGTCAAATCGATTAAATTAAACTCACACTGAACACATCCGATACTCCTCCGTAGGCTGGGGGGGGCCTGTCTGTTTGTGCACAGGTCAGCTGAATAGTCAATGTGCTGTTTTGGCAGTGTGAGGCCATGGCAGTAGTTGGCTCCTAGGTGATCCACTCCTGGCCTCTGGAGGACCCCCCTCTGTGGCCCCTGTCAGTTGTCCCAATAACAAAACATAGAATATGAGCTCACTGGGGTTAGATTAGATGTAAGGCCTAAGAGTCTCTGTTATATTTACCACACTGACATGCAGAGGGGCTTTGGATGGCATTAGTTCACCTGCTAGCCTAGACTCATGCCTGGGGTGTGAGTATGTGTGTGTGTGTGTGTCTGTGTCTGTGTGTGTGTGTGTGTTGTGCGGGGGGGGGGCAGGGGGACTAGGGGCTCATGCCTGGGCATGTGTGTGAGTGTGTGGGGAGCTAAGGGCTTATACTGAATGGAAAGCACCAGTCTGAGCTGTTCATCGAGGCTAAATCACTAGTATTCACTACAGTGAATCTGAGTACACGTGTAAATCTTAGTACACGTGTGTGATTTTGTGTACTGTATGTACACTAGTGTGTAGTCTGTGTTTTGGATTGTGTTGTCTCTATATGGTTTACAATTCCACGGAATTGAATTAAATCTGGAAGCCCTGGTGGCCTCAGCCTCAGAGTGTGTTACAACCCCTTGAGAGTCGCCTCTCTCTCCCTCTCTCCCTCTCTCTCTCTCTCTCTCTCTCTCTCTCTCTCGTGCAGTATCAAGGCCTACAGTATGCTATCACAGGCGCGAGCAGCTCATCTCTAACGATGAGGAGCTGTCAGGAGAGGCTCGGCGAAGAACAGAGAGCTTCTGTAGCTGGACTCATCTCACTCAAGACAGCAGACAAACCCTTTAAACCCCCCGCACGCACGCACACACACGCACGCACGCACGCACACACACGCACACAAACACAGCCCCTATGACAGGAGCTATCTACAGTAGCTACCTTCTGAGCCTCATCTCACAGCATACTGCCGCTGTTGTTTTAGCTGCATTGCAGTCATCCCGTTTCGAGACACATCACTGGGGAGAGGAAGATCCAATCCAAGCAGAGGCAACCGAGGGCCACTGTTCCAGCCGAGAAAGAGAGAGAGAGAGAGAGAGAGAGAGAGAGAAAGGATAGACGGAAGAAAGGAAAAAACAAAACAAATGCAGAAACCCAATTACGCTGCCTCTGACAGGGCCTCTCTCTCCTCTCCCTCCTCTCTCTCCTCTCCCTCCTCCCTCTCCTCCGCCGCGTTCATCCGGACTGCCATTAGCCGCGCTTCAGTAGAAGGACAGGGAACAAGGTGCGATGATTAGTCTCCGCTGTCACTAGACAGAATGGACCTCCGGAGGCATGTGTCACCACCTCCACCACCTCCACCGCCACTGATCAGCATCAATTAGCCGGCGCAAACTACACCCAGCCCCTTAACGTCCTCTTCCTTTTCTCTCAGTCCACCAGACGGCATCACACCTCTGGTGAAAAGAGATCCCATTCTAGTGGGACTTCAACAGACGCTTATTACTGCTTGTCATCTGGAGCCCATAGGATCTCATCTTTAGGGAGCGGGGGGGGGGGGATTAGAGGAGATTTTAGCCGTCATTGCCAGGAGCATGACTTATGACTACAAGTGGATCACTGGTGGGCCAGGGAAATGAGGGGGGGGGGAGAGAGAGAGAGAGAGAGAGAGAGAGAGAGAGAGAGAGAGAGAAGGGCAGCATAGGGGCTGTCTTCAGCTGTCACATGTGCCCGGTAAACGAGGGAAGAGAGAGAGGGAGGGAGAGGCAGGAAGGGAGGAAAAGAGAGACAGAGAGAAAGAGATAAGGGTAGGATAGGATAGGGGCTGTCTTCAGCTGTTGGGTGGGCCAGGGAAACGAGGGAAGAGAAAGAAGGGGAGCAGGAGGGAGGAAAGGAGAGAGAGAGAGAGAGAGAGGGAAAAAAAGAGAGAAGGGTAGAGTTGGGGCTGTCTCCAGCTGCCGGGTGGGCCAGGGAAAGGAGGGAAGAGAGAGAAGGAGGGAGTAGCGTGGGGCCTGTCTCAAGCTCTCAGGCAGGTTACACACACCCAGAGGGTGAGAGATGACATGAGGCTGCCCCCCCCCCCCCCCCCCCCGGCCCATCCCCGGGGAGAGAGAGAGAGAGAGAGAGAGGCGTGCTAATCCTGCTGACATCCCCACCCGCCCCAACACAAATTGGATTTTTATTTCATTTGATTTTACATCAAAACAGATGATCTTCGGTTGGGTGGGATAACGTCTATTCATTGTTTTTAATCACCAAGGAGCTTTTTTTTTTGTGTGGTGAATTAGAGAGAGAGAGAGCGAGAGAGAGAGAGAGAGAAGAAAGCTCATGAAAGAGAAAATGAGACCAATCGCATTTTGCGGGGAAAAAAACAAAAAAAAACGGACCATAAGAAAGATGTGAGGACTACACAGCTTACAGTATCTCTGAATGCGATTAAGGCGACAGTGGGACACGTCATGTTTAACCTACATAGTGTATCTCTAGCGATTCTACAGCAAAGTCGCTTTTATCTGCTAATAGACCTCATAATCCTGCAGACACGCATACACTGTAGCACAGGCTGCCCATGAATACTGAATGAGATACAAGTACGAGATGCTGTTGGAAACGTTGCTACTGTACTTACTATACCAGCCCCGCACACTGTCTACAGAGTTCAAGTAGAGTTTAGCCAGGGGGGAGGCTGGTGGAGGTAGAAATCGGAGGACGGGCTCGTTGTCATGCGTGGAATGGAATGAGATACTATTAACTCAAAAAAAATACTCACGGTATTAACTCACAAACTCACCGATCATCACTTGTTCAACCACCCCTATTTAGCTGCTTTGAATCCATTGTCAACAGATTAACATTTTCACCTTTCATCTATGAATAGAACAGGGAGAACAAATGAATCATTGTTTTGATTCGCTGGCATAGTCGATAGGCTACACGGTCCCTATGATCATACTTGCAAGCACAAACGCTCACACAGAAATAACCTATTCTGCACAACATTCTGCATCACGTTTCCAGCTGGGAATATCAAAGTTAAAAAAATAAATTAAAAAAAAAACGACTTGAAACATTCCACTAACTCTCTCTCCACATCCCCATTGGTTCATCTCTATAGTCTCAAAATGGCCTCCTCTCTCTTCATGTCTTCTCCTTCGCCTGCACCGTAGAAGACATAGAGGACTGGTATGCTGGTTCAGACCCGGACAGACAAAGGAGAGGAGGCTTGGAGAGGAAGCCTCTTTAGACTATTGAGATGAACCCCAGAGCATCACCCCAGTGAGGGGGGGCAGGGGTAACAGCAGGGAGAACAGCAGCCTTCAGGAACCCCCCACCTATGCCAGCTTCCATTCCAGGAACCCCCCCACCGATCCCGGCTTTCATTCCATTTTCTGTTCCAAAAACCCCCCACCTCTCCCAGCTTCCATCCTAGGAACCCCCCACCTATCCCAGCTTCCACCCTAGGAACCCCCCACCTATCCCAGCTTCCATCCTAGGATCCCCCCACCTGTTCCAGTCTCATAGTCAACCACAGATCCGTCAACCTGAGAGACAAAATCAGCAGCAGTGTCATAAAAGGTAGGCAATCTGTAGCAGGCACGAGAGACACAAGAGAGAGACACACACACACACACACACAGACCCTGGAGAATTCAACAAATGTGTTTGTATTGTGTACACATCCTGAAATTAGATTAGAATCCCTCAGAATTAGAAGGGATTAAGGGCTATTTGACTTCAGCTAATGCGGACCTGATGGCTTCCTCCCCCGCAGAAGTGAGAGAGATATCCTAAAAAAAGTTATGTGAGAGTTGAGTTGAGAGGAGAAGCGGTGCTGCAGTGGGGAGAGGAGGGGAGAGAAGGGACAGCTCAGCAGATTCGGGCACCCTGGGTAACTTTTAGGTGCTGGCACCGAAGTGCGCAGCTGACGGTGTCGCTTGTGGTCGCTCCTTCTCCAGAAGTTCACGCGGGTTCCTCTGTGCAGGGCCGGGGTTGAGCTGCAGCGCCACCCGGTGGTAGGCCTAAGGAAGTACATCCCATCTTCAACACTGTCACTTAGGCCGTTCCCTCCGAGTTTGACGGTGTGTGTGGGGGGGGGGGGGGGGGGGGGGGGGCAACAAGTGTTTTGCAGCAGAAAGCTCTCGGCATCTCGGAGCTTAGAGTGAAAAGACTGAGGACAAAAGCACTTTTCAGTGAACCCGGGGATCGAAGAAATGATTGACAGATAACTGTAAGAATACGCCTAAATATATCTTAATACGACTGCTGACAGGCTAGTGACTAAAGTACCTGGTTCCTGCTTGTGACAGAAGAAGATATTTGAGATCGATATTCAATAACAGGGGGTTGAGGAAAGGAAAGCCTTGCAGCTGACCCACGGTCACTCCTATAGTACCACCTTGTTCAGACCCTGAGTGACGGAGACGCCTTTTCCCCTTCTACTAATGTAGGTGAGAGGAGGCAATTAAGACTATTACTGGGGGCTAAGGTCAAGTGTATGTGTGTGTGTGTGTGTGTGTGTGTGTGTGTGTGTGTGAGTGTGTGAGAGTGAGAGAGAGTGTGCACGTGTGTGTGCGTTTGGATGTTTGTTTGTGTGTGTGTGTGTGTGTGTGTGTGTGTGTGTGTGTAGGTGTGTGTGTGTGCGTGCGCGAGTACGTGTGTCTGTGTGTGAGCACTAGCCAGGAGAGGTTTTGAGTTAAATCAATGTGATTAATCTGTGTTAATTGCTGCCTGGGAGCTGCAATGACATGGCTACCGTTAGTTGCTGATACACCTGGTTCGGGGCGATGCCTCTTTGGCCCACAGATAAATCTCCACAGTCGGTAGAGAGACAGCTACGAAACACCTACTGCTGCAGACTGTTGCTACAGGATTTCAGGCACCGGGCTCAGCCCGCCACCCAAGTTTCAATCCCCCAATGGAATTTGGGGAATATTAACAAGGCGGTGTTGATGTATCAAAGACAAATTGCAAGTGACAGTATTTGTTATGAATTCTCCCCTGCTGCATATTCGAGCTCAATTTAGAATGTTCACGCTGCCTGCACTGCAAAACTGTAGGCTGCAGTCTGAATACTAATACCCTGCTCATATTAAATATTGATGGTATCAGGGGCCCCATTCCTTTAGTTTGAATATGAATATACAGGCTCCTTCACAAGGAAACAAGGACAGTGAAAGACACTTCTCTATTACTCACCAGGCCGGGAGACAGACACACCTGTATGGGGGACAGAACATAGACATCTCTACAGTGCCCTCCACGGTGAAAGATACAATATTGATGAGGTATGAACTGACTGAGGTGAAGACACACACACACGCACGCACACACACACACGCACACAGACACACAGAGAGGAGGCAGAATTTAATCATTGCTCTCACCTCTGGCCACAGATCAATGTAAACAGAGCCTGACTGGGGCAGGACGATCTATGAAAGGACGACTAATGACCAGCCATCCCTCACACAGGACCACAACATATTGAAAGGTAGGTGTGTGTGTGTGTGTGTGTGTGTGTGTGTGTGTGTGTGTGTATGGAGAGACAGGACACCAGCGTACCTGTCAGTCTAAAGTATCTCTATCTTCATACTATAAGCACTACAGTGGATTCCACATCCTAGGATCCTGTTGACTGAGTATCCAACCTCAGAGGCTTTCATATGACAAAGTGATAACTTACACTTACCTTCTCGTGGTGGAGGTGGTGTAATGGTGTGGGGAATGTTTTCTTGGCACACTTTGGGCCCGTTAATACCCATCAATCATGGCTTGAATGCCACAGCCTATTTGAGTATTGTTGCTGACCGTGTGCATCCCTTCATGGCCACAATTTACCCATCTTCTAATGGCTACTTCCAGCATGATAATGCACCATGTCACAAAGCAAAAGTCGTCTCAAACTGGTTTCATGAACATGACAACATGCTCGGTGAGTGTATAGACATTTCATACTTTCATATGACAGAGTGATTTTTCATGGACATACAGTACACTTTCTTATGGGGCTGTAGGGGAGCACGTTAAGGGTTATTTACTACAGTAAAACCCCACTGGGCCAGGTCAGGGCTGCTTCTTACTGTGTGTCAACTCCCATAGAGGTGCTATAGAGAGCCAAGGCCACAGCTCAATCAACACAAGCAGTACACACACACACACACACACACACACCGTGGTGGGATAACACCCTACGGCATGTGACATGTTGCAATGGAGGACCTAACTGGTTCACATGATAATCAGCCTTTCTGTGAGTGCAGGGGCTGGGGGGTAGGGAGCTCTGGGGTGAGGAGAGAGAGATGGAGGAGAGATTGTGTGTCGCGGCTCATTTCCAGCCAATCTGTTTCCCCGCCAAGCCAATACAGGGCACCAGCTGTATCCCACAAAACAATATCCTGGAAGTATGATACAGTATCAAATTATAACCACGGTGCCAAGGAAAAAGAAGGACCTGGGATCTAGATATCTCAGAAGTGGTTTTAGTCGAGGTAAGTCATAACACAAGAGGAAAAAGAGACCTGTGATAACACATACACACACACACGCATGCATGCGCACACACACGCGCACATGCACACACACACACACACACACACACACGGCCCAAGGGTCTGTATAAGGAAGAAGTGGGTCAGAGCAGCTCTTTTTCCTCCCAAGGTTCCCTCTCTATCCCTCTCTCTCTCTATCCCTCTCTCTCTCTCTCTATCCCCCTCTCTCTCTCTCTCTCCCTCTCTGCCTCCTTAAACCATTCTCATCTCCACCAGGAGCTTAAGCTCGTATTTACAGTCATTCCAATGACTTACCCCTCTACACGTTAACTACCCCCAGGCGCCCAAATAACACACTGGGTTTATTCTTAGAAACAGACTATTTTGGGTCTTTCGCTCCTTATTCCCTGTCTAGTTGTATAAACACACACACATGCACACACGCACACACACACACTAACTTAAACACATGCTGTATGAACAAATGTGTTCCCCTCGCCCCTCCCATATACACACACAGTCGCTCATATTTGTTTTTCTCTAACACACACACACAAAGGCATGCACGCACGCACGCACGCAAACACATGCACACACACACGTGAACATGAACACACTGTACTGTATTGTCTTTTCAAGCAGGAGCAACTGGAAGGAGAGATACAGAGATGTCATGTAAAGAGAGAGAGAGAGAGATGGGGGGGGGGGGGGGCAGAGAGAGAGATGGGGGGGGGGGGGGGGGCAGAGAGAGGGATGCGTGGTGGATATGAGGATAAGGATAATGAATGATTACTCCAGCGTGGCTGACATTGCACTCCACAGGAACCCAAAGGCAGAGAGGAGGATGGGCGGCCCGATTTAGAGCGAGCAGCTGTTACGCACCTCGCCTTGACTCACATCTGCCAAGTCACTGTGGGCAGGGTGCCGAGGTGACTTCTATACCTCCCCCAATACTCTCATATATACTGACACACACACACACACACACACACACACACACACACAAATGCCTGCAGCAATCTACAGTATATCAGTGAAGTTGTTGCATTCACCTTTGGATGAAATTAACTTTTAGCCTAGTTCTTTGAAATGTGCTTGAGTTCTTCGATATGCGTCGCGACTATTGAAAGACATGTGGTATCCATAAATCTCAATGCCAGATAAACGCCAGGAGAATGTGAAATTCAATCCATACTAGTCCATCCATGTTAGTATTTATACATTAGGTACGGTATCAAGTTGACAACTCTGAAAAGCGAGACCACTTTGAGCATTTGCATCACATTGTAGTCATTTCGCAGCTGCTTTTATCCAAAGTGACTTACAATCGGTACATTTGTCTAAAGTAAGTGAATCAACTGTACGTGACAGCCATCGTTAGTAAAGCCTTCGACAAGAACAAGTGCCTTCGGCAGTCACGGTGCTTTTGGAAGAAAACAAGCTTCTACAAGTGTTGTTGTTGTTTTTTTTTTATTATTATTAGAAGACAAGTAGAGACTGTGCTGTCGAGGTGGAAGAACAGAGTACTGCGGTTTGCGGACTGACCATCGCTTGCAGATAGGGAGGGGCTGTTCCCTTTACCGCCCTGTAGGCGAGCACCAGGGTCTTGAATCTGATGCGAGCTGCTGCTGGGAGCCAGTGAAAGGTGCGGAGGAGGAGGAGGAGGAGGGGGAGGAGGGGAGTGACATGGGAGATTTTCGGGGAGATTGAAAACCAGACGGGCAGCAGCATTCTGGATGAGCTGCAGAGGTCTGATGGTTGAGGCGGGGGAGCACAAGGACACCTCCGATTCACTTGAAATTTCATCATCTGAAATGTACCAAAACTCGGAACCGAGACAAATCATATTAGTACCCACTTTTCAATACGCCGAAGGGGGGCTACCCACTGTTACCTACTGTAATATCCTCCTGTTGCAGTTATTAAACTATGATTTTTGGGACATTCCTGTCCCAGGAATGGAACAAATCAGAAATACCATCACTGATAGTAGTGGTAATGAGGAGAGAGAGAGAGAGAGAGGGAGAGAGAGTGGGGAGAGAGAGGGAGAGGGTAGAGAGAGAGAGAGAGGGTAGAGAGAGAGAGAGAGGGTAGAGAGAGTGGGGAGAGAGGGTAGAGAGAGAGAGAAACAACCCCAATTCTCTTCACCTATCACCTGTAGGTGTTGCTTTTAATCCCGTTGGGGGAAAAACAAGGAGTTTGGCAGATTAAAAAGTGGCCCTGGGGGGCGGGGCTCCAATGCTCCAACACCCCCGCCACCTCAACACCCCCGCCACCAACACCCCCGCCACCAACACCGCCGCACTCTGCGAACTAATGACACTGTTCACTGGCTGACTGGAATCTCAATGTACCTGTCAAGGTGACACAAGGACATGGCCCCTCTAGTCTGCTGTCGCTTGTATCTAGGTTGACATGATTCCTATATAGCGTTTTTTAACCTTGATGATCATCATATGAAAATGATAGGTGTAGGTTTACAAACGCATGTATGCACAAACACACTCACACATGCACGACTACATCTCACACACTCACACACACACACACACACACACCTACTGTTAGTGAGGTACCCCTGCAGCCTGAGGATTCTCAGAGCTCACCTGTCTTGACTCACGATCATCAAGGTATTGAACAACTTTTAATCATCCAGAGATTCAAACCTCTCCACTATGGTCAATGTATCCACTACGATCAAATGACACACTAATAATTACTTCGGTCGATCAATAAACATAACAAAGTGCAGAGCAATAAAGCCCAGGCAGAGAGAACAGAGCTTTTATTAAAGACTATAGCTCCCTCCAGTGGAATACTGAGGAAGTACCACCAGCCCTTGGTGCATACACAGGACGTGTGAAAACTCCTGTCCATCAGGACCACTGTGTTTGTCTGCTGGTTTAAAAAAACAGCGCAAAAGAGATGGAAGTCTGTTGAAGTTCAACACTACAATGTTCACATTCTAGGAGTTTTAGAATGTTCTAGCATTCTATCAAGCAACCAACAGCCAGGGAAGGTGTGTTATTTATGTATTGGGAGAAGAGTGGAGGCAGCAAGCAAACTCTTCAGGCTTGCCAGAGGCCTGGTTGGTGGGTGGCAGGGAGAGAGGAGGGAGGGAGGGAGGGGGGCTGGAGGAGGAGGAGGAGGACTACTGTACGGTTTTTGGAAGAAGGAGAAGATGATTCAGTGGCTGTTGAGAGAGTGAGTAATGGCTGCGGCGTCCCGAGCTGGAGCCTTTTTTACGAGGTACTTAGTTTCCCCCTCTCTGGCAGTAAAGATAGATCATGTATTTCTACATCATTACCAGAACTCCCTCCCTTCTCCCTGCCTGTCACGAGTAATGACGAGTGGCGTCATTAATTATCCGATTAAATATCTATTAGGGGCCGGGGGAGAACAGGAGCATAATATACATGCTATGACAAGATCTAATTCCGTTCGCTTGCTTCTGCCACCCGTATTTTAAATCTTCATCTGGGATTGAGGATTATGTGTGCTCCCTGCGTCTGCTACCCCCTGCTGAGCTACCGCTGAGTGGATCCAATCCTGTGGAAGCTCCTCTCTCTCTGATTTGGTCAATGGATTAACATTAATAAGTTATTAATTACTTTTAACAGTAATTAATAACTTAAAAAACAACAACACCCTAGCCTCTTCCATCATAGTTATGCTATATGCTTTACGAAGTATTCAGAAGTGTTCCGATTTGACTGAAACCTTTCTGTATTAGGCAGCTTTAACAAGATGTAGATGCACTTGTTGTGATACAACTGAGGTGAATATCTAGGCGTCCTTTCACCGCATCCTGGAACTGTTTCATGAAGCGTCCTTAAAGACACATTTCCAGAGAGTGGAACCATTTTTTTTTACCAGTTGCCAAGTTACTCCATGGTTCATACGGTGTGCTTACGCACAAACCCAACTGAGTAGACCGCAAAAACACTCTCTCTATATAATTCATAGTGCTGACAGTTGAACATGTATATACTTTCAAAGCTGCAGGTTTAAGTGCTCCTAAACGTCAATGACAACACTAACTGCTACAGGGGTTTAGCATGTTAAATGCATACTGTTATCATAGGCAATCTCTCAAAGTGATGTGGCTGAAAGCCTATGAATACCTATGAATCTTTAAAACATCAAGTAAAACCAAACCGGGTATTTGAATATCTCAACTGACAGATTGCTAACCTCTGACTGTGAACTTGAATCCACCTCACTCTTCTACTCACCTCTGTCTGTGAACTTGAATCCACCTCACTCTTCAGTTGACCCCAGACAGGATGTTGTTCAATTACGAGGGCATTAAAGCCCGTCTGGTTGGACACACAGCAGTACATTACGCCATCCCAACCCAACTACACAACAGAGGGATTTATTTTTGGTTTTCTAATCTCTTACACAGACAGTTTTAATATTAAAAATAGCAGACAGTGTCTGAGTCCTTTCTCAATTCATAGAAAACAGAAAGCAATCAACAGGCAGCTTGGGTGGAATTCAATCAAATCCTGCCAGCACAATGCTGGGAACTGAGTTGGGCCATGTATTGTGTATGCACTGTTGGAGTGATGGAGGATTTGGGTTGGTTCAAACTGTGCCCTTGTAGCTGTAGGTCATTACTTAGTTTGCTATGTGGGTGTAGGACATTTCTATGACCTTATGAAACATCATAGAGGTTTGCAGATAGATCTTATACTGACATCAGATGGTGAAAGTGAGAACTGCAGTTTCTGTTGCGAGAGGGTCGGACACACCCTGCTCTTGACGATGAGATACCCCATGCTGTGCCACTGAAGTAGAGATGTGAGCAGGGGAGGCTGGTGGAGGTAGAAATCGGAGGACGGGCTCATTGTAAAGCATGGAACGGAATCAGGAATGGTAACGTGTTTGATACCATTCCTCATTCTGTTCCATGCATTACAATGAGCCCGCCCTCCAATTTCTACCTCCACCAGCCTCCCAAGGATGTGAGGTATGATATGGGACATGAAAAACATTGGATTTCGGCAGGATATACACATTTAATGATTTATACACAAAATAGTTATTCTTCAAACATAAGCAACATTTTACAGGTGCTAAAACATTGAGGGTGAAGTGTGTATTTATTAGCGTTAAATGGTACAGTTTATACTGTATAATACAGTGTATATTCTGTAAGGACAGGGAAGGACAGGGCATATCTTAACATACATATTTTGCATGTAGTGACTGTCCAAATGTTTACTTATGTATGGACAACATGATAAAAAAAACCTAAATGTGACAGCAGTTTTCAAAGAAAGCATTGTGTTACATTCAAACCTCACACAATATAAAGCAGATTCACATAGATTCAAATTTTCATTGTAAAATAGGTATTAGTCAAAATGAGATAAGTGAGATCTGACCAGCATTATTGAGAGCATCCCTCTTAACGATCAATACATTCCTGTAAACCATCCTATTTTAACATACTTTGACTTTCTGCATTAGAAATCACACATATGATCTCAATAAACTTACCACCACACTGTGCATCAATAATAACCCAGAAATCAAACCTGGTTCTAAACATACTTTACCTTCATGTTTTGCTCATCAATCTATCTATCAAGGCAGTGTTACCCTGGGTTACCATGAATGCCATCTTAAAAACATTACTCTTCTTAATCAAAACAAAATGTTAGTGAACATTAAGCTTAAAAGGCACTGATTTAAAACCATTGCACTTAGATGAAGGGACCTCACCTTTCCATGTTTAATATGAACAATGATAAAAATGTGTACATACTGTACGTACTGTAAGTTGAAAGCGACAACAATTTACTGTATTTGTGGCTATGAAATCTCAGTCACCACCTACAAGTTCTCCTTGTACTTACTCTATTTGTTGTTGAAGTGGATAGTGTGAAAACACACACCAAAGTGGGGTTAAAAACGAAACGTGATAATGCACTACAAATCAACAAATCACCAGTTCACCTCTAATTCATGATGGCATATTAAGATAAAAAGAAATAACTTGATGTTAAACTTGCTACAAAAACATTAGCCATAATAAGAAAGTCAGTTTCAATTTTTTTTTTATTAAAACAATGAACATCCAAAGTGTTAGGACTGAAGCGGACTAGAAGTTGAGGCAACTGGAACTTTCATACGAACATACAGTAACAGTGCTAGGCAAAGGTAAAGCTGTCGGTGCATTGTAACAGCACAACAGCTGAAATAGAAAACCCAAAACCCAAAAGCTTAATAAAACAAAACTCGGTCCACCTGTTGGGTGGTGTGTTTGCTTGTGAGGAAGCCACGGTTTGCAGTCAGTGGATAATACCGGCAACAATAAAACTACGACACAATGCTGCTATTGAAAACATGTCTATCTGGCGCTTTACACATCCGAAAAAAACAAGAGATAAACCCAAATTATACAAAAAGTACAAGGTGAGGACTTGAAGACTGGAGTTGAAATACAGCCAGGGGTGGATTTAAAACTTTAGTTTTAGGGATGATTCAACTGTACTGACATTGATATTTGTGGTACAATTATGCTTTTTACAATAGCTGAAGCTTGTTGACAATGGTACTTGTACTACTGTTGTCCAAAACCTCCACATGGACCTTCAAATTTTATCCTGACAACCAACTGCTTCAAGTGCACTTTCAAAATGTTACAAACAGTATAGCCTAGCTAAAACGCACATCTTTGCAATACCAACAACTCTGAAAAAGCATATTATATACCATCTGGGTTGGCCTAAACAGCAAACTAATACCGGCAGTAGTGTGGATGGTTGTGTGTGGTAGCCCTGATAAGGGACATTGTCCCTATAATCACAGTCTCACGCTTGCTAGATTTCATGAAATAATGTCTGCAACACTAAACTGGTCGTATCTGAAATGAATGGTCACAACAATTAAGACTGCCCAAACAGTATACTGTACTGCCAAATGACCTTGTGTCCATGTTTGTCTTGACGTCAATGTCAACGATATCACTCAGCTCTTCGGACGCATGTCAAGTCCCACTCTTCCAGCACTGAATATCAAGTCACTTGTTTTGAATTCCAGTGGAACCGAAGCATTGCATTTCTGGTCTTAGCACTCCAAGATTGGCGGTGAGGTGTGTCGGGGTGTGTGTGACTGTGACTGTGTGTGTGTGTGTGTGTGTGTGTGTGTGTGTGTGTGTGTGTGTGTGTTGGGGGGGGTGCTAATGACCATGTTTGTCAGTCAATGCTGTGTTTGGTCACGGCAGGAGTTTCTCTTGGGAGGTCAGAGGAAGTAAAGAAGGCGTGAACATTTTGTCAGAACTGTCCCAGAAGGTTCTTTCTCTCTCTCTCCCCCACCCCCCCCCCCCCCCCCCCCGCTCGCCGTCAGATCTTCAACGATAAGAATGAGTTACACCCCAAAAAATAACACAAATTAAAATGTTACTGTTGTTAACAATAGTAATGATTAAAACGTGAAATAATAAAAGCTGAAAATCCGTCCCGTGTTTTGCATCTGGCGCGCTCTGCGGACACCCCCCTCCCCCCTGAAGGTTTGGCAACGGTTTAATTTCTGTGCTTCATGGCGAGCTGCAGAAAGAGAGAGAGAGAGAGAGAGGGAGGGAGGGAAGATAACAGTACATAAAAGTGTAGTACTGTAACTCTACTACAGGTATAATACTGTATGAAAAAAACCGTGAGAAACGCCAAACGTCTCCCAATCAATTAAACCCAAACTAAAACATCTCCTCAACATTGTAACGGTACCAACTGCACAGCACTCTGACTAAATGAGTTTACAGAAGGTTGCCAGGTTGCCAGACAGACTGGATATATTCCATCTAAAAACAGCATCATCAACATTTACATTCGTCATTGTGAAAACTGCAACCGAGGTGAACCCCCCCCCCCCCCACCCACGATCAGCATATCGAGAGCCAACCAAAAACAACAAAGTCAGAAGGAACCTAATTGATGCTGCTTCTCTAGCTAAACAGGCAGGCGGTGGTAGTGAGTAATAGAACAGGGAGATGCAGGACACACATTGGGCTTATTACCTCTGCCTGGGAGGAATAAGAGCTATTAGGCTGCTCCTGCTCCTCGGGCGCTGCTAAGCGGCCAGGATCCAGGTTTTTTTTATTCAGGCAGTGACGGGGGACACTGTGACTTCATTCATCTCATTAATGAGGGGTCTAACGGGCCTGGTTGGGAGCTCGTTAGGGAAAAGGCCAAAGCCACCTCATCTCATTCACAACTTGAGTGGACCAGAGTGGAGATGCCCACGCATACATACATGCACGCAGACACACGCACGCACATACGATCACAAGTACACACACTCTCTGCTCACGTGCGCACGTGCACAAGCAACACACACACACACACTGCGATAGTGGAGCATAGAGGCCAGAGAACTGAAATCTACAGAGTGAACAAGAGGGGGCAGCAGAGCAGCACAGACGGCCATGCAGACAGAGCAGACAGGGCAGACAGGGCAGACAGGGCAGACAGAGCAGACAGAGCAGACAGAGCAGACTGGGCAGACTGGGCAGACTGGGCAGACTGGGCAGACGGCTGGATGGATGGATGGTACAGGTAGCTCAATAGCGTGTCTAATGAATTGATGTCACACAGATAGGCACAGCAGGTGAGACTGACTGCAGAGAGACAGATAGAGTCAGATTCAAGACGGCCTGCTGGAGAAAACTAATGCAGGGTCTCACTACTTACTTATGCCTCTTGGCAGTGATTTTGGCATTAAGACACCGGACAGTGTGCTCCTCACTCTACTCATACATATGGAACACGGGCATAATGAAGGAATACCTACATCTTTAAAAAGATCTATTGCATGCTTAATGTCAGGCCTTGGTCGTTGTCATTGCCAGGCAGGAAAGTCATGACTCCCCACTGCAGAAGGAGCTGTAACTACAGTATCTCTTTTACATCACATTAGCTGGTTATCCATGTGCACTGGAGGGCTCCAGCTTTTTAACAAACTGCCTCTGGGAAGGGCTTTAGTGAGTCTTAACACAAAAAATGCAAGCCAACCAATTAGTTAAGCAGCCCACAAAATTAAGCATCTAATGGCTTGAATGGAATGAGGGAGAAGCTGACAGTGTGTGTGAGTCTGTAATGGGGGAGGTTTATAGCCATTCTCCGCTGGGTTAGAGAAAAGCAGGGAAGCTTTTTCCTCAGCCTTGTCCTTTAATTGAACGCCGCAGGGGGGGGACTTCGTCTGTGGATAGCAAGAGGCCAAGTCCGTCCCTTCAAACGGCTTTTAATTAGCCCATCGTTACGACAATGCATTATTCAAAACCCATACTCATTTCTTTGTTGGGTGGGTTCAATTGTGGAGGGCTTTAGAAACAAACAAATGAGGTATCCCCCCCCTGTGGTTGGCTCATGTCTGCCCAATGTGCGTGTCCTCTAGAACAGCGGGACGGCGAAGCGGCGTGTATAGCGGCGGGTATACCAGGAGCAAAGCGGAACACAGCAAACGTTATTAGAAAGCTCAAAATGATCAAACCGTCATGGGAGTGCACTGGAAGAAGCAGAGGGAGATTCAACATATTTCCTCCCTGTTTTGCAGTAAAATCAAATTATGCTAATGGGGTCGTTAAGCGGCGTGTGATGAGTCCTCCTGGCATGAGAGGGATAGGGAAGGATAGGAGATGAGAAACCCATGCGGAGAGGAAGTAGGATGGAGGGAATAATAGAGAAGGAGTGGGAGATACACTCCTCTAACAAGACCATTAAACTGGGGGAAGAAGACAGCCGAGAGGCTGAGTAGGGGAGTGGTAGGAACAACTGCTGCTGCTGGAAATCACCTCAGGTTTTAAATACAGCACACCGCTTGATCTTTAGGCTGACTTGATCACTGACTTTATTTTGGACTTCATTATTTCTTTCTTTTTTGGACTATATTACTATATTAGATACTATATTACTATATTAGAATTCACACGAGTTGACCTTCTCCACGTACGGTGAGAAAAGAAAAAAATCAGTCTTGAATGAAGGATGAGTGAAAGTCAGGATTGTGACGATAGGGGAACGTTGTACTGTAACATTACGGGGCCGCCGTGTGACAGGAGGACGGTCGATATGTTTTTTTTCGTGGCGCGTTGGCGCCGCAGCGGCGGTCTCACCTTGTGTGCCGTGACGGAGAACACCTCGGCGCTGTTCATCATCTCGCCCGTCTTCTCCTCCGCCCGACCTAACCGCTCGCCGCGTTCGTTCAGCGCCTGGCTGGCCTTCTGTACTGCGCTGGTCACACTGTCTGCTGCTGAGTGGAGAATGCTGTTACCTGTGAGGAGAGAGAGAAGAGGAGGAGGGGGAGCAGGAGGGGGCAGGGGGAGGGAGAGAGGGAGAGAGAACGGGAGCGGGGAGAGGAAGGAGAGAGATAGACAGGGGGAGCGAGAGAGAGATACGAGAGAGAGCGGGAGGGAGAAAGAGAGAGATAGACAGGGAGAGAGAGATATGAGAGAGAGGGAGGGAGAACGAGAGAGAGACGAGAGAGGGGGAGGGAGAGAGAGAGAGAGAGAGAGGGGGAGGGAGAGAGAGAGAGAGAGAGAGAGAGAGATACACAGGGAGAACGAGTGAGATACGAGAGAGAGAGAGGCAGAAAAGAGGGAAAGAGAAAGGGAGCAGGGAGGAGAGAGAGAGAGAGATCATGAGTTCGCTGTAGAGTGGAAGTGATCAGAGTTAACATCCCTGTACAGCTGCTGCAGGTGTCGAGGAGAAAGTTTGAGACCAAACTTGTTCTCATCACTGACAAAGCAGGCGTCTGCGTAGCGCTGCGTCTTCATCAATCACCTGTTTCATTATCTAGTGGCGGTGCTGAGGTCAGCGACCCGCGTCACAGCGTGATTAGTGAGGGCGCAGGGAGGTAGAAACAAACAGCGGTCCTATCAGAGGGACATCCCGGGGCGCCCGCTAATGAGTTCCTTTCAAAGATTGGTTTCCTGTGAGAAATGAGCCAATGAAATTAACCTCTGTCACACACATGGTTGGCTGAGCTGCGACCTCATCAGTCTACCTCTCCACGTCTCCCACTGTGAACTAACACAAACCGCTCAGCTGTTTCAACACGTTCGAATCAGCTGCAGCTTCTTTTCACTTTTTATAACTCCAGCACCAGCTCGCTGGCTTCCGGGAACCCCTGGGGTGTGTGTGTGTGTGTGTGTGTGTGTGTGTGTGTTTGTGTCCTTGTGTGGTTGGGCAGGCAAGTGTGTGTGTGTGGGTGTGTATGCAAATATATCAAGGAAAGGAGAGAACACAGTCTTCCTCTGATAGCCCCAACCGTGAGGATGTTGCAACTGACAAGCTATTAATCTACAGCACTTTGGGGGGATCGCTGCTGTCGCTCGCTACGCTAACAACAAGGCTTTTGCTGGGGACGGCAGTCCCCCCGATGCCTTCTCTTCAGAGCGTCGTGCCAGTGCGACGGTAGAATCCGTGGCTTCGTGTAGATAAATCCGAGGGCGGTGAGCCACTTTTGGGCAGATACGTCTGTGTTGTATTTCTTGTGTTGTTGACACTGCTTGCAGCTTTGGCTGTCCAGGGGGACAATGGGGGGGACTTTTGGATGTGCGCTCCAAAGTTCTGAAGGAACCATTCTTCACCGGAGGACTGGTACCACAGTGTTCCGTGAGCACAATGGACAAAACACAGACACACAGACACACAGACACACACACACACACACAAAACAGAGGTCTGGGCTAACAATGTGCCCCTCTGACTAGGCTGTAGAGGGAAGCACAATAGACGTCAATGTAACTGATGCCTTCAGAGTCAGAAGACCACAGCACCCTGGGCCGAGGGGACATCCACTTTGAACTGGGAGTTTGCTACCCAACATCCGATGACTAATCCAACCAAAAGCAAGTACAGTATCATACAGCAGTACCAGTCACAACCCTCATTCAATAAAGTGTTTTTTATAGATTGACAATACAACCGCAATATTATACTGCCTCCTCTTTTCCTGATCTAACTGGGACTGGAAAAGTAGAAGTCATAAGACCGACACCTCCATATGTCCTTTGAGCCCAATGAATATGACATATGAAATGAAATACAACCGGTGCTGCAGTAGAGGAAGGCTGTTTTCATATAATAAGTTATGGGCGGCCCTGTTCCATCTACTGCCACAGGAGAGTCACGCCGTCTGCTGTGCGTCCCGCGGCGTGGAGGCAGGTAGGCTGGCTGATGGGTAATTTTGCGGCACTCCGTCACAGCAGGGTGCGTGACAGGTCCCAAAAGCAGACGGGGACACCAGCTGGTGATGCTTCAAAGGAAGTGAACTAACTTGATAAAGTCAATGCCGTCTGCTGGGGAAAAAAAGAAAAAAAAAAGAAAAAGCTTTCTCTCGGGTTCCTAGACTGACTAAATCGATCACGGACAGATACTGTAGCAGAATGCCCTTCCCTTCAGGCTCTGTGTTTCATAAGCGTCCAGGGAAGAGAAAGTTTCTTCTTTCCTTGTCTACTCTGCAGTCGCAGGGGACCAACAACATCAGTCAAAGCCATCAGCCTCTAATGTGGAAAGACTAACGCTAACTTCAGCTTACACGGAATACAATTATTCATAACCTAAATAACATGCAATTAAATAATAAGCTATGCTACAGTTACCTCAAAGCCACCCCCAACAACACTCCTGAGAGCAGAAGCACACGCACACACACACAGACACACACACACACACACACAGCACAAAACCTCTTCACCTTCACACAGATCCTCTAATCACCCCCTCTTGAGAGGGAGCCTAGAGAGACTGATACTCTTCTCAACCTCCTACACACACACACAACCTTCACTTTTTCTGCATCCTCCATATCCTCCATCCATCACTCACACACACACACTCACACACACACTCTTCACTTTCTCCTCATCCTCCATCCCCCACACACACACACCCCTCCCTCTCCCCTGCGTCTCACTCCATTCCCTGGGTTGGGCTATTCCGGCTCGGCGGTAGCGTGGGTAGAACTGCCCCCATGGTGAATGTAATTACAGAGCAGGCAAGGAGGAGGGAACCATGGTGACTATGACTGGTGTCTGTACTCTGTAGAGTTGATGAAGGTGCAGCATGGGGCTGAGTCAGGGGCTGTGTGTGCAAGCGTGCGTGCGTGTGTGTGTGTGTGTGCGTATGCGTGTCTGTGTATGAGTATATATGTACGTGTGTGTGTGTGTGTGTGTGTGTGTGAGTGCACAGCGATTCAAGTCTGTCTTCTTCCTCTGCTGTGACTATCCATGGAGGATGTTCCTCAAGGTTTTATTTCAACAACAAGCACTGCTATGCCACGTTTTTCCATCAACCAAAGCTAACCTCCATTCAGTACAAATGTCACTCTAGTGGGGTGAACAGTCAAGTAGGAAACATTGTTGACACCAATGTTGGCACATGTGACTTTGACATTTGTTATGATGTATTTCTGTTTCACTGGTCAAAGTCTTTGAAATGGGGCTTTTGTAAAGGTTCAGTGATTTTCCCTGTGAAGGAATCTGACCTCCCTGAGTGTAGGCTACATTGAGGACACTCCTACTTCAAAAATGCAGGAAGAATTTGTTTCGACACCCCCATGATATCAAAATGATCAGGGCGGGTCTGTAAGGCAAAGGGGTTGCAACGAAAGACCTTTTTTTCTGGCAGAAAAAGGAAAAGGAGGAAAAGCGAACCAAAACACGGCCCCACCTCAGGCTTCTGACCTCTAATCAAGTAATGGCAGGCCAACGAGCACCGTTGAGAACGGGACGATATTAATCAACAGGACCCTGTCAACAACACATGATGAAGAGGTCTATCGTCATTTACCGTCAAGGCTCTGTTGATTGGTTATGAAAGTGAGTGACCCAGTTTAACACCACTTCGCATGCACACGCATACACGCACACACACACACACACACACACACACACACACACACACACACACACGTACAGACAAGCACAAACACACATTTTTCGTATGTAAACTTAAACTAAGTGAATTGTCATATCTATTCTATGCCAGGATGGTGCCTTACTCTTTTTGGGTGTTTACATACATGCTCTTTTCAGTGGAGGTGAGTTTGTCCATTTAACACAACACAAGAGATGGATTTGACTACAAACCTGTAGAAATGTGTCCAGAACATTTGGTCTTTGCCCCTGTCATTGCTGCGTGCAAAATATCAGGCTGGTATGAAACGTGAAGTTATAATCTTGGACTAAGATTAACTGAGAGCCCATTTCACTTCATTATGTTCAAGTGATGATAACACATCAAAACAGATCGGAGTGGAACTCCCTCCCCTCCTCTCCTCTCCCCTCCCCTCCCCTCCGCTCCGCTCCTCTCCTCTCCTCTCCTCTCCTCTCCTCTCCCCTCCTCCCTCCTCCCTCCTCCCCCCTCCTCTCCTCCTCTCCTCCCCTCCTCTCCTCTCCTCAGTGTGACTATCACACCCTGCAGCTCAACAGAGACAGAGCTGCATATAATGGGCACAGCAAGAGGGACAGAGAGAGAGGGAGTAGTAGGGAGGGAGAGAGGGTGGTGGGGAGAGGGAGAGAGAGAGAGAAGTTGGAGGGGGGAGATGAAGAGAGAGAGAGCGAGGGCGGGGGAGGGGGGGAGGGGACAACAAGATTGATGC
Organism: Argentina silus; assembly: GCF_951799395.1. Taxonomy (NCBI): domain Eukaryota; kingdom Metazoa; phylum Chordata; class Actinopteri; order Argentiniformes; family Argentinidae; genus Argentina; species Argentina silus. Next base: position 15,927,037 of record NC_139667.1, read on the forward strand.
CACCAATGCAGGGTGAACTGAAATGCCAACAACCCCCCCCCAACCCCCCCCCCCCACTGTGCCAACAGCACATCCCCCCTGCTAGCAGACGCAAAAGCGCCCTACTCTCTTCCGCAGATTAGAAGCCAAATCCATAGGATGTTCTCCACCTCCCCCCTTCCCCCCCTCCATTGTTGCTGTTTAATTGTGTTTTAAGTCACTCCTCAATACACCTCCTTTAGCCATTTCTCTTCGTTTGCACGTGGAGGGGAGGTGCGATCTAACCGGAATCTCTTCAACGCTAAAGTTCACTAAGGAGGAGGAGGAGGAGGAGGAGGAGGAGACGGGGAGAGATCCTTCTGACATTTCCCCATGAAGAGGGAATCTGACCTCGCTAGAAGCAGAGTTACCCTTTAGTTTAGTCACCGCTGCACTAGCTAATAAGTGTGCAGTTAGCAACAGAGGAAGCTCATGGAAACAAACAAAGAACACTCTGTCCACACTATGTACTGTAGCACAGTGCCACTGACAACCAAGCTGTCACTACTGTAGGTATTCATGATTTGTACTGCTCTCTCCTCATGGTCAAGGTTGCAAATCATACTGAACCCACCATAAGCCTGTTCATATACTAGCCGTGCCGACAGCAGTTAGAAGAATCGTTTGCAATATAATTCATATTGATTTTGAAATATCTATAATATTGATCGTTAGTGGACTATAAAATGGTTATTTTATCATTGTACTGTCCTTGTGCGTGAGATATACTGTACCTTGAACCCCTCACAAAGAGTGAGTTACCCTGGTTCACCTGACAGCTTGAGGGGTGATAGCCAATCAACATAGATCACAAACTGTGGCTGGTTTTCAGAAAAAAACCCTCTCTCACAAAGACAGTATGGAGCATGAATAGCTCATCTCCTCCAGGGAGTGCACATGGATGCACTTCTAAAGACAGCGTTAGCGTTATCATTACTGATGATTCAGGGAACTTACCACTTGTTAGTGAAGGGATATTCATCATCTTGGTTAAGGTTTAGGGTTTGGTTTGTCTCCGTCTTACCTTGGCTCAGTAGGTGACTGACTTGACCGTGGTGTGACACCATCTCTTTCCTCATTCTGTTCAAAAAGATCTTGCAACGGAAAATGACTGAATTTACGGCTTGATCTTCTGCGACAAAAAAACATCAAGAAGAACGTCTCAATTTAGAATGTCAAGAAATAGCATTTATGCAGACAATGACTTTATTATCTTAGTATTACAACTGCATTTTGGACAATATTAAGTGTTAATTATTTTTAAAAACCTGTGTTACTGAAATGGCTTAATTCAAAGTGTTATCTAGTTATACTAGGGGGCAATTATAAAAACTTAAATGAAGGGTCATTGTCCTTGAATGTAATTATAAGTTTTTAGTTAGTGGACAGTTTTGAAGTTGAAACTGAGTTTTGTTTTGTTTTGAGCTTAATGGGAGGTGGACTACACAAAGTTTGCTTTGAGTTTCCCTTGACTGTATACTGCAAGTAGACCTATAAGGCGAGAGAAAAACAGATGTCTCCTAAGTGTTCTCCTGAAAGCTCGCATTAACAAGCTCTCTTCAAAGTAAAAAGGAGACAGCTAAACATTAAGCATGCAAAAAAGTGATGAAAGCGTAGCCAACGTCCTAATAAGACTTCTTACAGTCCAAAGCACAATCCGCGCCGAGAGACCTGCCGGAGTCTGTGGGAATCTGCGGGCCTGTACGTGCTGTGGACCAACTCTGCTCTGATAACAAGGCAATTACCACATTAGCCCGGCAATGCTGCTTTTACTTTAGACCCAATTACACGGCCCATCAAGTATCTAAAAACTAGCGCCTGCACGTGTGCTTCACACTTACGCCTCTACAAGGAGTTTCCTGCATTGGCTCAGATGTTGAGGGAGACTTTTAGTGTTTCACCGAAAGTACAACACAGTGATGAAGCTACAGCAACAACGCTACAAGACCAAGATGGAAGTCCTTGACAGAGAAGAAAAGTAACACAATACATGAAGTTGCCAGTTACGGTATCTGCGTGGTAATTTAAAAGGTAAAGTTACAGTACTTTATCATTTGTGTAACAGTATGTTCAAATGTTTCCTTATAAGCTTGTTCAGCCTCTTGGTGTCACCTTCCTTGATGCTGCCCCCCCCCCCCCCCCAAGCATACCACCACATATAGCACTGCGCTGGCCACCACTGACTGGTAGAACATGTTCAGCAGAGTCCTGCACACGCCAAAGGACCTGAGCCTTAGCAGGAAATAAAGCCAGCTCTGGCCCCTCTTGTACAGGACATCTGTGTTACCAGTCCAGTCCAGTTTATTGTCCAGGTGCACCCCCAGGTACTTGTAGCTCTAGACCACCTCCACATCCTCTCCTTGGATGGAAACAGGAGACAGGGGGACGCTAGTCCTCCTAAAGTCCACCACCATATCCTGTCTTGCTGATGTTGAGTAGCAGGTGGTTCTGCTCACACCACTCAACAAAACTGTCCACTAGTCCTCTGTACTCAGTCTCCTGGCCTCCACTGATACATCCCACAATAGCAGAATCGTCTGAGAACTTCTGCAGATGGCAAGTATCTGTGTTGTGCCTGAAGTCTGAGGTATAGAGTGTGAAGAGGAAGGGAGCCAGAACTGTCCCCTGGGGGGTGCCAGCGCTGCTCACCACCCAGTCCGATACACATCCCTGCAGTCGTACAAACTGTGGCCTGTTGGTCAGGTAGTTCGTAATCATCCACACCAATATCTGCCTGGTAGGCAAACTGCAGGGGGTCCAAGGATGTCTTCACCAGGGGCCTCATGTGTGCTAGCACCAGTCTTTCCATGGTCTTCATGAGGTGGGATGTCAAGGCTACCGGTCTACAGTCATTCAGTACACTGGGGTTCCTTTTCTTTGGTACCGGTACCAGGCAAGATGTTTTCCACATTGATGGGACCTTTTCCAGACTGAGGCTCAGGTTATAGAGGTACTGGAGTACTCCACACAGCTGGTCCGCGCAGACTGTGAACACCCTCGGGCTCAAAATAGGTTTAATGACAGTTACAACACAGGTATAGAGGCAACAAAGTAAAAAGTGTGACCCCCGAAAAATAAATAGCATTCAGCCTCATTATCATTCTGAAACAATCTTCAGATGAAGTACACCTCCGTCTGCCATATTGCGACATCTAATCTGTCCTTGAGATAAATGTAAGAACAACACCAGTCCTCATAACAATTTACAGATAATCCTCCTGCCCTTGTACTGTCAGACCGGTATCTCTCACAGCGCAACAACAAGCGTCCCTGAGACCCAGTCTGTCCAATTAATATCATGTTCCCTCATTCCACTGTGCTGTTGCTGCTGCTGCCAGCGTTCACGCGAAGACAACAAGCCGTTTCTTAATGATTACACGGTCAACGGAGAAGTGAGAAGGTATTGACTGGTAAACTTCTGGAGAATAGATAATTGCTTGTCAAGGTGATCCAGGGGGGAAGAGAAGAATGGCATTGTTCATGCTGCGTTAAGGCAAATCTAATAAACAAGATATTGTCGTATCCAAGAGTGTGTTGAGAGCCTCTACCCTTGCTGTGTAGTAATAGGCGGGCTATTAAACGTTCTTAGGTCACACGTATCACCTAAATTAAATCTAATCTATACAAGCCTACAACCTGCATGCATACAGTAAAGGACCACCATTATACTCATCATGTCAAACCCAACAAAGTCAGATTGTTGTGCCTATTGAATTAATTCATCTTGGGATCATGTCAAACGACTGTACAGTGTTGCTAAGACCTTGCTTGCCTATAATATACTAGTTATGAACATTATAAGCATAGAATGGATCTTGATTGTGGTCCTTTTCTGCCCTTCAGAGAGAGTTGGTTGCAGTCCATTTCAGAAGATCAGATTCCCACACAGTTATGGTCCCACACCTGAGCAGCGTCATGATATTTGTTTTGCACTGGTGTGAGACTTAAACTGGAGGGGACAGTTGTTGGCAGCAGGCTGGCGGTATCTCCTCTCCTCCTGTCACAATGTCTTTGGCTGAGCTGTAATCTCCACCGTCAGTCACCCCCCCCCCCCCCCCCCCCGACACACACACACACACCACACATTTCACACACACAGCCAGATAACTTCTATAGTTTGCCAAGTCAATAGCATCTTTCATTACATGGTGTGTCTTCTGTAGCCACAACCTGACAACCTGACTGCAAATCCTACTGAACAGCTCTGAAACAGTACTTCCAGGCTCAGTTCTGCCGTTTGACAAACACAGGTAGGCCTACAGAATGTATACATCCCCCAACCTACACAGTGGCCTCTGGCCCCCCTCCCAAGACCACCACACACAGGGTTAGAGACCATGGGGGAGTAGGATCAGAGCATGGTGCCAGAAATAACACCATGAATAATGAACAGGCCTGAGTATTGCTCAAAGATGAGGCTGGAGGGTAAACAGATCGATAGCCGATTAAACAGCGCAGGGTTCTTCAACACCCCCCCCTCCCTGGGTTTGAAGCCCACCAAAAAGGAAGCTTCGATCTCTCCCAGCACCCTCTGCCTCCTGTGAGATGCTCGCACTACTAAGCCCAGAGGGTGACTATAAAGTATATAGTTTGTTGATGTTGTTGATATAGCTTGTTGATGTCCAATTCATTGGTGAATCATTCTTTTTTAACAAGCCTGTGTTTTTGTGTTTCATTATTAAAGGAGGTGTGATTTAATATTCCTTGGGACAAAAGGTTAGTTCTCAATGGACTGGTTGTTCCAACCTCCCAGTGTCAACAACAGTACTGTTGATTAGATCATTAGGGCGTGTTGATATTACCTTGAGCAATAGAATCATTCAAAACCAATGGGAATAGTAATAACCTATAACACATCTGATATGTGATAACGTGACATTCTCTAGTGATCATCTTCAATCAGTGCGCAATGAGTGGAAAGCTTTAAAGTCAGGGTAATTTTCTAAAAGTTGGAAAAAAACAGTCCATGAACTTTGGAGTAGGTGCTTTCAGACTGTTAGTCTTGCTAAAAGCCATTCAATAATTAATTCACAAAGATGCCAGTAATTAAAAACAAATCAGGTGCCAGTAGGCTCAATGAATGATCAAAACATTATGGCGAACAGTCTGAGAGCTGTGAGTTCCACTCCACACAACCAAATATTTGGGGGTAAAGAGGGAGAGAGGGTTAACTGTTTGGGGTTAGAGCTCCTTACCTCCCAGCAGTTTGGACTGACAGTTGACAAACTCAGTTGACAAAGTCTCTGAGCTGTAGCGCTGGCAGGTGTGGTGGAGGACCTGGATAAAGGTGCACTTCTCGCCAGCCGAACCAGCCACCCACTGGTCAAAGGCATTGTCAAACATCAAGTCAAACTCTGGACAGTCCTTATATAGAGAGATGAAGAGAGAGAGAGAGATGAAGGGAGAGAGAGAGAGAGAGAGAGAGAGATGAAGGGAGAGAGAGAGAGAGAGAGAGAGAGAGAGACCAATTTACATGACATGGTGTCAAAATTGGAAGATGCCCATGCTGCTCCAATAGCATTTCAGCCACACACACACACACACACACACACACACACACACACACAGACACAGACACACACACACACACACACCTGTCCTGCTGAGACTACTACTGCCACACATACTCACTTTGCTGGAGTCGATGCCGTTGACCTGTCTTAGCTGGCTGATAGTCCACTGTGACCTCTTGGCGAAGGCTGAGGAGCCCTGGAACCGTTTCACCTTGGTGATGGACACGTGGGGCGGCTTCTTATTTGTCACTGTGGGAGAGACCAGGATAGAAAGTTATAAAACCGCTGTCTTTAACGCTTAGTTTGTTTAAAACAAACATGATGTTTATGTGGGAGTCAGCTGTTTAATGGAGTGAAGCTGGACGCCAAATGTTCCTGAAATGATGGTAGTTTTGAACCGCATGAATGTGGGTACAGGTTTTGAACATCAGACAATCAATAACACAAGCAGCGAAAGTGACATGCCTCCCCCATACTGTAGCTGCTATGTGCAGCAGCAACACACCAGTCTATTAACAACAGACATCTCATTGCTGGAGCCAAAAACAACAGAAGCTTACGATACGGTTTCCTGAGAGAAAGAGAGAGTACAGCCTAATCATGAAAAGGCCAACTCACTGACCAGGGGTTTGACATGATCATGTTATCCATTCTAAATATGTACACTAATCTGACATGTACAGCATTCCAAATGAAGGTTTTCCTCTTGTGTTTCTACTTTACAATGTCTTATTGCCTGATGGGGTGTAGTATGGCATCAAGACAAGAAAAAGTTCAAGACTTCATTGGTCTCCTCTGATAGTCTGAGGTTATGGATTGCTGGGTCTTTTCACACTTGGCCAGACGCAAACTCAAAACAACAGAAAAGCAACATCATTTTTCTTTATAAAAATGATGTATTGCCTCCAGTCTGCCATCGACTAAACTTAAGTGGATATCAAAAAGTGCTACAGCCTTGGGTTGGATAATTCCGTCTCAGAGAGGTGATGTGGTGGAGGGAAGCCTATAAATCAGATCATGTGTAGTAGTAGGGAAACAGGAACCTGTGTTCTAGCCACAGTGCTATGGCCCGAGGCCAGCTATCCATTGCAGCATCCACTTCCTGCCCCATGACATCATCACTATGTCCTGGGCTGGCCCCATCTCCCTCACCTCCCAGCATTCCATAGTTGACTCTACCCGGAGGGATCATCCTGCTCAGAGTTCCGTCATGTGTCTGTCCCGAGTCGCTGCAGTGCATGTGTGCAGGCTGGACGGAGACAGAACGCTCTTCTCTGTCTTTCGGAAGGTTCAACATGCTCCTGCGTTGTTTTTCCAGGCCCTTGTGTGCGGCCCCCCCCTGTTTCCGCTCTCTCCATCTGCCGGTGTGTCATCTTGGATAGGATAGACCCGCTTAGGTCAACTCTCTTCTGTTCCTGTTCTGCTTTCCATTTCCAATAACAGTACCATCTGTGTGGTTGTTATCGCTTTTTACCTCCGTTGTTTTTTAGGTATTTTCCCGTGGAATCCGGTGGACCGAACCCATCTCCTGTTATCTTTTAGATAATATAGGTAGGGCTCAATGTTGCATCATGCAATTTATTGTGATAGCGGGCTTCCTGGTGAGAAGGGATGTTTGGATATGTTGTGTATATCCATTTATACAGCTGTAGCGAATAGTGGAGGTAGAGTACAGGTCTTTGGTCTTTGGGTGTGGCAGTCAGGGACTGGGGGGGGGGGGGGTGACTTAAAGAAAAGATTCAATCATAGAATGGGAGAGAGCAGTGAGACCAGATTAGTCTCTGTTGAGGCGATAACTATACTACTGCCATATTGCCATTTGCCATCATCCCCCAGCCCACCCCTCAGCCTCCAGCACCATGACCCCCCACCACCTCTGGCACTGGTGCCCTGAGCTAAATGAAAAGTGTGAACTGCCTGCAGATCAGAAGACAATAGCTGTAGAAATAATGAAAAGGCAGAAATACATGGAGCTGAAAGTAAGAGCTCTATTGAATCAATTCCTGGATGCCTATAGCGGAGAGAATCACTTGAGTCAGTCCTTAGGAGTGGGAGCGTATCGAGGTTTGATGACATGTGATGTCATCGCCTCTAAATAACAACGTATGAAGAGAACAAAGTCATGGTGGGAAAACAGTGTGATGATAATGAACAGCCCTGACTGATAGATCCCTCATTTGCATATCCCGCAGTTCTCCGGCAAATCACAGGCTTTGTGGCAAGCTCGCTTTGAAAACAATCGGATCAATGCCAGGATGGGAATAACAGTTATGTAACACATAGGAAACAGCGGGGGGAAACACATAGGAAACTGTGAGGCGGGCGTCTTAAATGATCCGTTGCAGAAGTGAAGTAAAAACATTAGCCTAGCACATATTTATTAATATGCTTGCTTTGTTTCCCTATTTCTCTTAGAAGAAACATGAATGGCTTCGTCTCGACACCTCACCATTAGCATCCGTCAGGTGGTGAACTTTAAAGGCTATTCTGCTGTACTTTCAACACACCACATTGAGGTCTCAATTAAACTGCCAGACAGACACCTCTGAGCCTCTCCAATTAGTTTAATATGCTGCTGTTGACTCTTTCCTCATCTGAGTTTGGGTCTCGAGTATCAAGCAATTACTGAATGTCATCAGAGACCTTGGCTCTATTGTCTGAGTCAACAAAGCAAAAGTAGGGAGAAAGGTTATTATATGTGCAGTACCTCCCAGATGGAGACTATCATCTAGCATCAGGTTTATTAATGAAAATTTGTAATAAATAAATAATAATAATTTAAAAAAAACCTCTTAGCTTTCCAAGAGATAATATACATTTGAGATAAGCAAGGATTTTAATAATATTTGTGATATTCATCAATGATAAACACAGTAAATCTAGATGAACATCAACATGGATCTTGGATTATTTTCAGAAAAATGTCACTCAAGTAAGAGTCCTGTTGACTCAACACTGACCCAAACTCGAAGGGTGAGTCTTGACAATTTGAAGTAACCTCCTTTTCACATTTCCTAACTTTTATCAGTACACTTCTGAAAACATTAGGATGAAAATAAGGTACTAGAAAGTGACAGAGGAAATTATCCAAATCCAAAAGGGAAGAAAGCCAGGTTTTTTTGTTTTTACGATCGAGACGCGGACAAAGACATTTCCATGTGGGGTCGATGTAAACGGAAGGCCGCGTTGAGGTTCCCGTTCTCTCACACTCCGATGGTGACACGGTTTTCATTTCCTCCTGAGTATCAGGGCCTTGTTGTGCTTGGCTGTGTGGGCCCCTGCGGTCAGGGGAAAACTCATATACCAGACGCACACAGCCCAGGGAACTTTCCCAGACTAGGCTAAACCGAATGGAAACATTATCATAGTTGTGGTTGTTAACATAGCAACGCAGGCAAGGTTAATAAGGCTAGCGAAAACAATCGTTGTCAAGAGGTAGACATAATCGTGTGAGAAGTGTGCATGTTTGCGGCTTTGAATATCCGATCAAGGGAATAGAGAGTGTAAAAAGAGACAGGTATTGAGGTATATCTGAAAAGTACAATATGAATAGCATTAAAATGAATAGAGCACTATGAATGCCATGAAATACAATCTAAGGGAATCAACTCCAAACCAAACTAAGATAAAAAAATAACTGCACAAACATTTGAGCCAGCTTGTGACACAATGAAGGCTTATTGAACGTGGAGTTGGACAGACCACCCAAATAGGTAATGAGGCCAAGACTGGGCATACAATGACTATTGCATAATTCTGCTCGGTCCTCATGTCAACAACCACCATGATCAAAGACCTCCATCCCTTCAACAACTCTCACCACAGCATTGCTGAGTCCATTAGGGGGCAGAGGATTTTTCATTACACATGACACAACTGCCTACTGGAGTGACCGATGGCTTATACAGTATCAGTCCTAAGGGGGAAAACACACACACACACACACACACACACACACACACACACACCTTGGTGAGGCCCTCCAAAGATTTGCCAGTCCACACACAAACAAATAGTCAAGAATTGCTGTGGAAGAACATGATTACCCCACTTGCCAGTATCAGAGGTAACTTCAGAGCTCAATCTCACATTATAGGCCTTAGATGTGAACTCGGAACACATTTTCGGAGCCTGAGAATTGGTTCTCTATAAAGCTGAAATGTGAAGGGGCAAAATAAAGCGTTCGTCAGGCTCGGGGAAAGAAGAAAGTGCTCTTTGATTTGCCCTGGCCCGTTTAGCTCTTTCTCCCTCTCAGTCTCCCCGTCTGTACGATGCATTTCAAAGCGTTCTCTAGGCCAGGTGGGTTGAGGCTCTCTGGAGAAAACCAGACTCTTCAATCCCAGCAGTCAATCTGTTCTCCAGTGTAGCACCAAGAGAGAGAGTAACCATGGTAATCAACTCTGCACGGCACAGAAGGCACCTGCTTAGCGGGGGCTGGCCGGGGCTGGTTCATTTAGGGACAGAGGACTAAACTTGTTTACACATGAAAAGGCCTGCAGGTCGGCTCACAACGAACAACTCACCCTCTGCAGTACAGTATATGCCCCTGCGTTCGTTATCGCCCACACTGTGAAACTCTGTTAATGGTCAACTTACTGAGAGAGCAGAGAGGAGAAGAACTGCACACAGTGTCTGTAGTCTTCACGCTTGGCTGAAGGCCTGTCTCGGTGAGCAGCAGTAGTTGAGGAGTGCTATACTCAAAGGACGGGCTGTCCATATGTATGCACATATTAAGCAGAAGAGGGCTCCACTCCAGTAAGCCGAGGTCATCCTCCACTAGAACCACTGATACCCCTAGGGATCCTCGGGAGGATACAGTTGGTTTAGGACCTGCATGCCAAATTATGTACGGAGCTTGGAAGCGTTCTTCTGGTCCCTATCCCATCTGTATCACTTAACACTGAAGCTCGTTGGCATGTGTCGGGATAACAGGGTCAAATGAACGGTTTAGAGAGAAGAGAGTAAACTCTTTGGGGGGGGGGGTTTGTGAGGGCTAAGTGGATGACTTTTCACATTCTGCCAAGGCCACCTGGAACCTTGGTGTCAGACCTAAACAAGGAGGTGAGTATAGAGAGGTAACTAAAAACCAGAGAGTAACATGTCAAAGATCAAGCTATTTCTGTACATGTTGTTCTTCCAGTAACCTCCAGGTAACGCCTACAGAGACCATAGAGTGCTCTTACAGTATGTCTGTGAGTGACAACATAATAAGAAGTCACAGCTAAGTCATGTCTTTAGACTTAAAAAGCTTCCCCCCCCCCCCACACACAGCCAATGACACGAAGTCCAGACAATAGGGATAGCTTAACACTCTGTCTTAAAGGGGCTGGAGTCAGGTTTCTCTGTACAAAGCTGGTTATTAGTCCTGTGGGAGCACATCTTTAACAGTGTTCTCAGTCCGGAGCCAGGCCTATTATTACTGGTCTATTTTGAAACATCCCTAGTCTGGTGGAGCGGGAACACACTGTTACCCTGTGAGAAAGCCTGTCACTGTAACAAACTCCAGTGTTGGCGAGGCCATCCACAAAAGCCCCAAACAATCTCGTCCACAGTTAATTCATGGGCTGACACACAAGGCCTGCAGCGTGGAGGCCCAGGGAGTACAGCATGGTGGCTGTGCCGTGGTAAGGCACCAAGTGGTTGAGTACAGGAGGCACAGCATGGTACATCGGCTATAGAGTGGAAGGCCTGCTTGCTTCAATGCAGTGGTAGAGCATATAAATCCCTCACTCAGACTGCACAATGCAGACACCATCCATCCGCATGTGACGGTGGAGAAACACTGTTTCATTTGTCCTCAGAAAATAATAATGTGCTTTCTCTGCAACAGTGACAGCTTTATGATGCTGAAGACAATGATATAGTCTTTAGTGTGAAAAGCTTCTGTACAGCATGTACCCACAGAGTTGGAGCACATTCAAGTCTTACAGGAGTAACTTCGCACCCTTCACTTCCAAATGAAAAGGATAACTTCCAATTCAAATGAGTTTTTTTATGGTTATATATCTGTTTAATCTCTCTATAATCATGTGTCCACTGGGTATTTGAAATCAAAAGAGCCTTTGCGAAGGAGAACAACAGTCGGATCCGGAAAAATGCGGAGATGAACTGACGGGAGCTGACCAAAATTGCCTTTTCATCTCCCAACTGACGTTCCCTTTGTTATTCAAATCAGGGCTACATGAAGATCAGGAACAAGGTGTAGAGATAAAAGGAATTCTCAGTTTCAATATTTGATTAGACCAACCGTCTGGGTGGACAGGTATGAAACCCTTTGAAACAGGACACTGATGAAAAGTTCTTCATGTCAGTTAAAAAAAAAAAAAGTTAAAAATGGAGAGAGAAAGAGAGACAGAGAGAGAGACAGAGACAGAGATAGAGATAGAGAGAGAGAGAGAGAGAGAGAGAGAGATGATGTTTCCCTCGAGTTGGCTTTCAGGTATTTTTTAGCCTGGTTTTTAGCTGCGTTTCTGCTGTATTTTGAATTTAACACCTCATTACCTTCGAGCATAACATCAATGCTAATGTCTGTGAGTTAACGCCTAGCATACGCATGGGGTAACCCTAATGATCATTACACTGACAACAACAACAACACCAGATTTGAATTGATTGTCGGAACATGTTCACCACAATCGTATGAGAAGTTAAAAAGTAGTCATTGTTGTAGTGGGAGTAGATCAATACTGTACAAAAGGCTGCTTATAAATAAGTTATACACAGTTATAACTCAATGAATAAAAGTGTGTGATCACTTTGCTGCTGGAGGTTTCCTCTAATCCTCCGTCCACTAGAACACCCTGTGGAAATTTTGAAGGTCATTGCTGCCCTTTTATCCGTCTTGCTGTGGTAATGAGCGTTTTAAAACCTAAATTAGCTTTTTCTTTTAAACACAGCTCCTTTTGCCTCCAGTCACTTCTGTAATACATCCAATTATAACTGAGAGCCATAGATGGCACATTAAAGAGATTTAGAAGGCTTGCAAAATCATGTGTGTCACCCATGTAAAGGCAATGGGGGAGTCTCTCAGCAGAGGCTGTGGGATGTCTTAATATAACAAGATGGTCTGTAGGCATAGTTTGTGCACACGCACACACACACACACACACACACATACAGACATACCTTCTATGCACAGTGACTATAGCCATAGACGATAGGGTAAGAATAGTGATTGTGATTCCTGTTGTCAGGTTGTAACACTGGGAGGGAGAGGCTGCTGATCAGTGGTTAATGAGATATGAAGTGGCTGGGAGTCTGTGTGCTCGCTAAACACATATCTCAGGAGCTGGGGCTTTGAGTGACGAGCTGACATGAGAACAGCCAGAAGAACACTCTAGAAGACAGAATGGCTCTAATGAGAGACATTTGGCAGAAGTTATTGCAATCACACTAAAGAAAGAGAGAGAGAAGAGAAGAGAGAGAAGAGAGAGAATCGCCCTATTAAATTGTCATGTATATTATTTCTGCAAAACAACAAGAAGAAAGCAATTTCCTTCGACAAGACAGATTGCGGAGGCATTCAGGCTTAATGTTCCTTGTCTGACAGGAATCACTGGAGAGCACAGGAGAAAGCTCCCTGACCGTCTCAAAGTTTGTAGAGTCAGGTAAGCCTGGAATTAGAATGGTAGGCAGTTAGACTTTACTATACTTAGAGAGGCAGGAGGGTGACAATAATGACTTTAAGCTAATAGCGGTAACACGCTAGAATAGCTTCTTGTGACCTTGTGGTTGTATGGTTCTAGACTTCAGACAACTTCTTCTCAAGATTGATAGAAGTGTAAGAAAGACCTATTAGACTGCCTCTATTCAAAAGGCAAAGTATACTCTGACTCCCCCTGTCAATCTAAGTTCCCATGTGTGGTAGAGAATCTGTCAGAGTGAGATAGGGCAGTGAGACAGAGAGACAGAGAGAGACAGTGGCCTGGACTAGTCTAGCCTTTTAAATAAGTTCAGGTCAGGGGTATATCAAATAGTGAATTCTCCATCTGTATGCATAGAGTAGGGTGAGACTGCTCAATTTCAGACTGCAGTCGGCCATAGAGAGGAGAGGGGGGGGGGGGGGGGGGGGTTCAACAGGACTGTTCTGGAGACAGAATCTCTCTCAAACACAAGAAGGGAATTAAATAGTGTACAAAACAAAAGATGAAGCTAAGTCATGGAAAATGAACTGCAACATTGTATGTTTGCACACAAACACATGAACACTCACAGACATGCACACATACACATACTAACTCAACACACAAGTATATGTCCCAGATGTTGGCAGACAAGGTCTGGGACTGATTCCATTGGGTAATGGAGAAGAGTGAGGCCATGATTCCACAGTGGGGTTCCTGAGGTCTTCCATCACTCAGGGCTTAGCGCCACACACACTCCGACGCACACGCCGACACACACGCCGACACACACGCCGACACACACGCCGACACACCTACACACCCACCATTCCTCCAGAGCCATGGCTGGGGCAGGCAGAGAAATATTTGATTAAACTGGGGCACAGACCTGGGGCTTCTGTCTTGTTGTCTTCTCCCTCTCCTCAGTGATGGAGCTGCTCTGCTACTCATCTCCCTCAGACTACTGCTTGTTGTGGTCCACTGTGGCTCCATGGGTTTCTTTTAATAATGCCAGGGAAAAACTGTGTATGTATGTATGTATGTGTGTGTGTGTGTGTGTGTGTGTGTACACACAAAGATGTGTGTTCTGACTTGTTTTCCAGCCAATAACTTTATTCCCCACTGTGGAAGGTGATAAAAAGATTTAGCCTGAGCAACAAAACTCGAGTGTTGAGGTATCATACTTTATATTAAACCATTCTGTATAACATCACGCAACACTGCAAGCTAGTTATTTCAAAGACTCAAAAACAAGACATTCCTCGCCACTTACCTCTTCAAGATGACCTAACCTGATGTGTATGGACATCAGAACTCAGGCCCTTCCCCCCAAAGCAAAAACACATACTACTTGCTATTAGATCATTCAAAGCTCAAGACTTCGAGGTTCAAGAATCATCAACTGACAGTCAAAGCTATAGTATCCCATTCCAAGACAATTTGATTTTCATCAACTGATATCATTCGTCCTTGACCATCTGCTCTGTTGTAGATCAAGTTTAAACAGGTTTAAAAGCAGTATGCGAAGCACAGACTGCATCCAATATTGGAAGAGATGAGATAAGATCAAACGACTCAGTCCAAACTTCCTGGAATACAGAGCTTTCAAGGCCATTGATGCTCAGAAACACTGTTTGTCTCTGAGGGAATACAACCTGGATCCAATTGCCAAGATTGCTTTGTGATACTGTAGGTAAATAAAAAAAAAATACATCTTAGTAAAATAACTGAGAAAAGCATATTTTCAAACAACAAAGGCAGAACAATCTCCTTTCATTAGTATGCTATGAAGGTTTCAACTGTTATCAAGTCTGGAGACACTGTCTCCCCTTAAAAAAGATAAGCAAAAATAGGCATCCGCTATGCGGATTGCTTTTTTCTCCATTGTGGGTACCAGGATTACTTGACTTTTGTCTGAGACGGTAAATGTCTCCTGTTTGGCTGTTCTACAGTACAGTCACATCTCCTGTAGAGTGTGAATGGGGAGGCCTCCCAGATTCTAATCCTCCCTGATGCTCACTAAGCAGGCATTGTTATCCAGGTCACGGCACCACTTCCAGGTACAGACAGGATAAGAGCCTTGTCTGACAGACTTTCTCAGGATTACAGAGACACAGGTACACATCTCTGATGGGAAAATACAACTCTCAGACATATAGAAAAACAAAACATATATGAAGTCTTGATTGATGTTGGAGAACTTGATACAGTCGGGTCAACCTTTAACTTGTTCTACACCTACAAGCACAGTTTGACACCGGAAACTACCGTTAAAGGCGATTCAAACCACAACAAAGCAGTCACCTTCACTACTTTGGTTTTGCTACACAGCTGAGGGATGGAAAAATGTAACCACTCTCAACTTTATAGACGGAGCTATGGGTGCAAGGACTGACCATCCATGAGCTCAACATTATAGCTTGAACCATGTTTTAAAGCTATACCGTGTTTGTTTACAATTACAAACAATGGGGTAAAAACAAGCTTATATTATGGGTTCTGATGGGGTAAGACAGTTTAACTAAGCTCATGAAGCATTTATAAGTTATATATCCAAATTGAATGCATCAATCCCAGATTGCCCTTTTAAGAAAGGCCTCACAGGTGGAATATCAGACAGCCTTCCCTGATGGGGTTATATTTTGAAAATCTATTAATCAGGTGCCATCTTGCATCCAATACATCATCATATTACTCCTGTCTGATCAGGTTGACGTCGAAGTTAGTATCAAAATGTCACCCGTCATCCATGCAAAAAACTAACGACACCTCAAACGACTATTCTTCCCTTCCTACAGACTAAATGATGAGTGCAGTCTCTCTTCAAAGAGGCATGGTAAAGAGCAGCCATCAGTCTTCCTTCCTCACCTGTCACACCCAGTCAAGACACCACAGTGAGAATCTCCTTCTGTCTGCAGTCTAAACCACAAAACGATCAAGGTCATGTTAACAATTAAGTCTAAAAGGCTTAAGCAAAAATGACAAGTATGCCTCTGAATATGCCATTGTGCAGAACAGGCCGCTTCCAATGTACTTAAGGGATCAAAATGGAGCCCAGGAGTTGTTAAGAGCATTTTGAAATCACAACATTTCTGATTGGTTCCCCTACACCAGCGATAAAGCTGACTATAACAGCAGCCCTAGGGCAGTCATTTCAGAATCCTTCATGGATTCCTCTATCATCTCCATTATCAAAGTCAGCTTCCTCTGTGCTTCCTAGAGACTAATTCAAAACGGCATCTAGTTAATACATTGAATGACGAGCACTAAAATAGATGATGCAATATTATAAGATGATGATACAACAGTGCAATCCATCCTAGAACCTTTAGTTTTCAAACACAGAAAACCATATTGGAGGTTCCATAGGTGGACCAACCAATAGGCCTAATATTTGCTCTAATGCCAACAAAGTAATGTGTCTTGGTTTGCTGTCTTCTAAGCAACATTGCCACCCTATAAAAAGCCAAAAGGGCATCTTCTATTAACTTTCCCTCTTAAGCCATCCATCCCTTCCACTCCTCCATAGGAACATCTGGCTGGGGGTGGGGGCTGGGCTCCAAGTCCTTCTCATGAGGAACGGGTAAATAATTCATGTTTCTCATTACCGACGGGATCCGGGATTGTGACACGGTGAGAGAGGGTGACATGGACTCATAAACAAGTAACATTTTATATGGAACACATGTTTGTGAAGTGATATATAAAACCAGGGAGCGGTTGTGACACGCAGCTCTCCATCACGACCCAGACCTGTCTCCTCCCACTTTATGACCACTGCCACAGCAAACCTGTCTGATGAATGAACGTAAGCGGGGCACCGGTGGCTAGCTACCACTAAAACTTAAAAACCTTGTAAATTCTGAGGGAGGTGTCCAACTAGATTAGCTTCTGTTAGCTACGTTCTGTTAGCTGCATGTTTTCACTGTTATTTGACGTTAATAATCAAATAGTATTTAATGTTTATTTGAGCGTGGGAAGGTTTTTTTAAACTGATAGTGAAAAGAGTGATTATTACAGATAAGTAGCTAGGATGGATGGAAGGATAGAGGAGAGATGGGGGGACTGTGGCGAATCGGAGGGCTTCTGACAGGAATCGCCCTGGAGCATTGAAATATCGGCAAAGGTCACTCATGCAAAAGCTGACGAACTCAAAACGAAATCAATACTCCTTTCAAGTATCCAATTAGACTTTAGTCACTCATGGGGTATTTATCCTTCTCTATAGTCCCCCCTCGGGCCAGCCATGTCTGTGTAAGCCATCTCTCTCCCACCATCAACACATCACACACAAACACACTGGCGGGGAGAAAGAACTACAAGCATTCAAGAAGTTCTCATCATCACCAAGGTCAGAGAAAAGCAAACCAACAAACATTCAACAAGCACCTTATACAGTACACATTCAGCCTGAATGTCACACGCTCACCAACAGTATGACAATCACACATGCGGACATGCAGACACAGAAACACATACAATCCAGCAATCTACTCAGCTGACTCAAGCCCTATTTTTTTAAATCAGACATCCCCTGTACTTTAGCTCAGCTCAGCTCAGCTCAGTCCGGCTCAGCCCAGCTCCTTTGGTTCAGATGGAGTGACAGTGTAATGATTTGGGGGAGAGAGCCAGCAGTTAGCCCCAGAGCACAGAGCAGAGACAGCTAATATGCCCCTGATGGGTCTCTCTCTCCCTCTGTCCTTGGAACAGAGGTCAGATGGCTTCCATGATAGGATGGATCATTGAAAGGGAGGGAAAGAGAGGGAAAAGTTAAATTTATTTCCCCTCTAGATGAGTTTCCGAATGGCTTTCCAGCGAGTGATGTTCCATGTACTGTAGGATAGGAACAGAGGGGGGGGGCATGGGAATGATATGAGGTAATACTTCCTTCCTGGGATTGGAACGAAACCTCACAGATGAGAATATAAATTCCTCCTGGAGTCCATCTTGAGTAGCCAGGCTACAGTAAATCGCATGTACTCTAAGACAAACAGATGTGACATTTTCTACCAGCGCGTTGAAAAGAGAGACATTCATTCACAGAGAAAATTATCTAAAAGGCACTAATCTCATCTTCCAGTTGACATGTTCAACTTCAACATATGAATCAGAGGAAAAGTGCCAGTGATGTGTGCTGCCACACATGCAGTACACGTGTGGGTGGCTATGCTGTCAGAGAGCCCGCAAGGGGTTCGAGGCCGTGCCCTTAGTGGGAAATACCACAGCGGAACACACCCAGGGAGTGGGAGAGGAACCCCCTGCGTGTCAACGCCGACGTCCTGCAGACTGCTGTCACCGGGCCTAGTCAGAGACGGAGCTGCCTGGAGAGAGAGATGCCCAGATGCCAACCCTCATCCTGTCTGACCTTTACCTCCCCTCCCTCCCACTCATCACCAGGACGTGTGTCTGCCATGAACACCCAGCCAGTGCTCAACATGTCTGCTGTTCAGCTTTGGTGCTGAGGATTCATTGAATTTGACTCAAGTTGAACATTGAATTAAAAAGTGTGTGAAAATGGCATACACTGATGATTATGCTACTTATTCTAGTTATAGAAATACTGTTAGAAGCATACACACATATAGCAGTACAGCATGATACATGGTGTATTATCTAGAATAGTTCAAATTGTTTGATATAGACTATTCAATAGTATCATGTTAATGGGGCTGATTGGTATAAATTAAATCCTGCACACACCATGCAGTGGGTTCCCAGGGCAGGAGATTGGTGCAGGGCTGCTTTAATGCAACACACAGTGTGGGTGGGGCTGATGGTAGTGGTGGTGGTGATGGTGGGGGGGGACGACACATTCCAGTACACCCCACCACCACCACTGTACCTCCACTCAAAACAGAGCTGGTGTGTCCTGCAGTTTCATAACAGCCCCAGATACACCTCTGCATGGACGCTCTGAGACTGGGATTGTTCTCATAGCAGAGCACAAGAATAGGCTCCTTGTTTGACTGTAGATGACTCAGGGAACAGAAAAAAGGACAAGGCTATCTATTTAGAGAGGTGAATAATGCCGTGTTCAAGGGCTATAAGTACTTGCGGCACATTTACGATGATGACAAAACAGAAGAAACAAAACCCTTCTAATCTCGCCTTGCAGTGTCCTGTCAGAGCTGTGGAGTACCACAGGGCTGAGTCTTCACTCCTCTCACTTTCTCTTAAAACCTCAGAAGCCGTATGATTGGTGCTTGACAGCGGCAGTTCTGGGAGAGGTGTTAGGTGGTGGGTGGGGAGCATATGGTGTTTTTTGTGTTCTTAGTGAGACACACATCTCTCCTGCAGGGTGTGTTGTGGGGACAGAGAGGGAGTCCAGCTGTTCCCTGGGGTGACCTTCATTAACACAATTAGCATGTGTGTCAGTCAGTGGCTGGGTGGGCTGGGGATGATCTGTACTGTTGCTATTAGCTAAGCAGGGGAAGACCATGGCTGGGCAATGGGCATGACACAGCAGGATGAACTGGGAGAGCAGTGCTATAACTGGTAGAAATTCTAAAATCAATCATTCACTGACAAGAGATTGCAAATCAAGGCAAGAGATAATTGGGTGAATTGTGTTCTAACAAAGTAAGATGATGGCGATTCATTGCTTGGCATATTAAGTGCAACAAGTGACACATACTGTAGCCTATATGGGTTTAAAATTACACAGCGTAGGAAAAATGCTTATAATGCTAACTAACATTTCTCTGTGTGGCCAGTTTAGCATACAGGCTTTCCGTGCTGCCCTGTGAGATGTCCCTGCCCATATGAGCGTATATAGATAAATAGACAAATCAATAAAGATTATTGTTGTGTTCTGTAAATGATGCAGCAAAGGCAGGACAGGAGAAACCGCCTGTCAGGTTTAAAAGAGCATTAGTCAGTGCCCCCATCGCCCCTGGAGGACAAATTGTCATCCAGTTGAGCTGGCTGACTGGACAGATTAGGAAGATGTTGCATTGATTAAAGAGGATTCACACAACAAGGGTGACAACAAACTTGATATTAGGTCGCCCTTACACCTGTGTAGTAACACTGTAACATAACATTAACATGTTGTTGAATGGTAATTAGGAAATTACATGGAATATGGATCTGAGTGCAGTTCATATGAGGTAGCAGGTGACCACAGTCAAGCACAGAGGACATCTCTCAGGACTACCCACAGTCCATGACAGTGTCAGTGACAATACTCTTATCTACCACTGCCTGCCCTTGGAAGAAGTGAAGCATAAGCTTGTAGAGCTGTTGCTGGGTTATTACACATAGATGCTTCCCACTGACAGTTCATGTACATGAACTGCCTCAACAGTAATCTGTCAACACCATCCAACAGACCCTCACAGACTGGGCTTGGGGAAAACCCTTCACTCTGTAAGGAACCCCTAACTAAAGCGACCTCAGATAGAAAAGAAAACAATCACACACTGGATCACATTACCGCTAATGAGCACTTTATTCAGTCCCTTTTGTTAGAGATTAACGTGTGGCTAATCAATTAGACAACACAGAGGCCAAGCAAGGCGAACTACACTGAGACCATTAGGGCAACCTCCCTCCGGCTCCCTCCTGGTTTAACACTCCCCCCCTGCTTTTGACTGTGTCATCTGCATCTAAAACAGGTCCCTGGGTAGGGCCAAGGTAAATACAGAAACACAGGCTAGCCTAATTGGCCGGTGAGCGGTCTTGATTGGTAATGACAGGAGCAGAGAGGAGAGGAGAGAGGAGCGTTGGTCGTTGTGGTTGTTTGGCATCCCACGCTCTGCATCGATCCCTCTGTCAGACGCGTGGAGATTACGGGGGCGGCTAATGAAGGAACGTTTATCCATCTGCAAGAGCTGGTCATGGGATCCATGACCATGGGGAAGACATGCGTAACACTTGCTGTAACACTGAAGCGCTGCTTAGACTACGGCATGGCGATGGTTATTACATGTAGGCTGGTAAGGTC
Source organism: Argentina silus (assembly GCF_951799395.1). Lineage (NCBI taxonomy): Eukaryota > Metazoa > Chordata > Actinopteri > Argentiniformes > Argentinidae > Argentina > Argentina silus. The sequence continues at coordinate 15,948,135 of NC_139667.1, forward strand.
GTTTATCACCATAATTATCCTCAATTCAAGCAGGAGAACACTCCTGTAGAAGAGATATGAGTAAAAAAAGGGGCACATGGTGGATGAATCTATGCCACAAAGAATTAAGGCAGTTCTGAAGGCAAAAGGGGGTCCAATCCGGTACTAACTAAGTGTAAATCTGCATAACACATCTTAAGTTGTTTACATCTACCCAGCAGTATAGTATGTTGAACAGTCAGAGAATGGTACTAAAGGCCATTGTTTGCAGACTTGACACTTTTCCATGTAATGCAATTCAAATCATATGCATGGAGAACATGAATCTAGGATTAAGGCATTGACTATAATTGCAAACATCAGGTCTGGGTCTGCTCCTGGGTTTTTGCCCGGCTAGTTAGTTAAAAGATTGGTATTGCACACTGTGCTTATGTTAATGATAATGGATTTGCTCGAGTACATTATTCAAATGGTGTGACCCCAAGGTCAGATGATGCACTGTCTCTACACAGACCGTGTTCATATTCTGCTCCACAATGTCTAGACCTAACTGACTTCGATTGACATGCACTGGTCCGCAGAGTCAAAAGTTGTGCGGGAACTTGACTCCCTGACAAGTAGAGCACTTAAAAGTCTTAAGTGGAGGCTTAATGCTGCCCTGGTTTCTAAAGCACAGGGTGGCGCAGGAACGGCAGTTGACAGCTCGGGTCTTATACCCAGGGAGTTCATCCCGTAGCCAGAGAAATGCAATTACAAAATGACAAGGCAAGTAATATTAAGAGGTCTGAAGTGGTTATATATGGATGTATGCCCTTGATGAAAAACAGGAGGGTTTTTTCCCCCCATTGTAAATCATATTCCTATTTTCATTTAAGTATTTTTGGTCAAACATGTGAGTTGTTTCAAAGTGCGTCCTATCCTTTAATGTATAGAATTCTCTCCCTCAAAGTCATATAGTAGAGATTCCCACTGGTGAGACGGAGGCAAGGAGCCAGAGAGGGAGTTTCTTATGCTTTGCTACTCTACTCCACCTCTGTCTGCTTGATAACCCTCACACCCACTTATCACACACCCACACACACAGCCCTACCCTACTTAAGTGGAGTCCAGGGGTGCATTTCCTGAACGACTTCTACTGTAGATTCGACAGACAATGGAGCAGCCCTGACTCTGACCCACAAAACCAACCCTCCCCCACAGCTATCACACCTCTCCTTCCTAGCCTGGACAGAGACACTAACCTCAGAGACACAAGCCCCCCTGCCTCTCTCAACCTCACCAAGTCAATTTGCTGTATGTGCAAATATACTTGGCCAAATAAAAGGATTCTGATTCTGATAATGGAACGAGCATTCATCTTCTTCAGCTTTCATCACATCCAGCCTTGGCCATTCATCACTGCAGAGCAGCCTGGCACTGAGGAGGGGGGAGGTGGAAGATGAAGATGAAAAGGAGGAAGAGGACCAAGAGTGATTTCTTCTGACTCAACATGTGCCTCACTTAAAAGAGGAGAGGGTTGTATGCATGGAACAGTAATAGAAAATCTTCTATTTCTTAGCTTTCATCACGGTTGTCAAGGGTCACGGAGCAGGACAAATGAGGTCAGAGAACGCTCTAAAACATTCCAGAAGGCTCCAGAACAAGGGGCAGCTGGGACTAGGGCAGGGCTGGGTGGTGGATTCCACTTCAGCTCGGCAAATCCAAGGAAATTAGTTGCGAGGATCATTCCTTGACAATGCGTTGACATTCTATGGAGATGTTAGTTAGTTGTTATATTGTGTTACATGTTAACAACAGAGCAACACAATGTAAAGGGATTGCCATATCTACCATAAAATAGCACTTTGAATACTTTCTGCTGTGCTGTCGAGTATTGCAAAATTGCCAGAAGTGTACAAGCTATGCTGATTAAAATGAGTCATCGGCTGTCATGATGGTGTGATGATTACAGTAATTCTGACACAAATAAACACAATGTCCTGCTGGTTGTGACAGCCCTCAAATCAGAGTTCTGAGGAGCCAGTAACAATAGCACAATATTACAACTCATGTTCTTCACAGCAGCATTCAATAGTCCAGTCCCACGTCCAGAGCCAGGACATTGTTACCATGGCACTAATGTACGACTTTAGAACAGCCAATCTCATCTATCGGTACAGCCACGGTGAGCAAAATTGCCAATGGTATTTGTTAGGGGCAGACATCAAGTTTTCTATCAATTGTTTGACGAGAAAAAAACGTCTACGGTAGCTTGTCCCCTCAAGGGTTTGAAAGTGGAGTCTGGAAGTTATAACTTTACTAGGACGGAATTCAATTGATCTTTCTGCAGTAAACATTGGTCTGCAGACTGACCTGCGTACCAGTGGGAGTTGATGGATGGTGAGACTGAATACACTGGAGATGATCTTCCACTGATTTATGCTCAGCTACTAACCACATTCTCTACATAGTAGAGAGGCCACCTTCATGTGAACACAGCATGACAATACGCAGATGGCCTCTGAAAACATCTCCACACTCACCACACACCATATGATGGCGAGAGTTCAAAAACAGGAGGCCTTTACAAAACATAACTCACGCGCACGCGCACACACACACACACACACACACACACACACACACACACACGCACACGCACACTCAGAATGACATATAGCCATAACAGTTCTGTAGCTCTCAGACTAACAAATGTTTAGGATAAGCATCTAATCCATCCAACATTTGATGTTGATCATGATTAGGACAATCTTGTGTTTCTAATTACACGTTGCTCATGCTCGCTTACTGAAGAGTTGGGCGAGGCGCCTCATTCAGACAGAGAGCAGCTGCTGGAATCAGTCTCATGTGAGAAGCTGATCACACTGTAACTAAGGCCTTTAAAAGGTAAATGGACAGGAAAACAGAGCACTGAAAAAACTAAAATAATGTATTTATGTATTTGTATTCTCTGAGTGGGGACAGATGTAATAAACACTGACATATTGAACTGACAATAAGCCAAGATGCGTTGCTCCACAAAATGTTACGTTGCGTTAATTTACAGTGCCCGACCCTAAGATAGCAATAAAAAAAGCAACATTGCCTTAACATTTTTTAGTTTGAGACTCGGTCCATCGACCAACCCTTTGAAATCTGAAGTGAGTTCTGGCTGAAGTCTGTAGAGCAGCCAACATGTTTCTGTCAAATATTTTATTTGAGTGAAAAATTCCATTCCAGACTTTCGGCCAGACGAAGCTTCTTCCACCTGTTACATTATTGCTGTCTGGCAGCATCTATATACTCCCCCATTTCTCTCCCTCTCTCTCTCTCCCTCTCTGAATAAGACCCTTCATCTGAACCAGACTACACCTTCAAGCTGCTCGCCATCTCTTATTGACAAAATCTCTCTCAAAGATCTTAGGAAAACATTCACCCAAAAAGCCATTCATTCCAGCCTCGATACGAGCCAGTGTCGGCCCTTTTATCTGATAACCAATAACAATGAGTAATGTGATGCAATAGTATTCTGTTCCTGGACGGGTTTGAGATTCCCCACAAGGTCCAATTACTCAGGCCCTGGACATCCACAGCTGTCTGTTTCTATCAGTGCTGATCCACTGTTTCAGGACAGACAGAGCCAGAAGAAACAGAAACACACACACACACACACTCCAAGACAAGGCTATGTTGAATTGAGCAGCCCCTGGGAGTTTCCACACATGCGACCAGCACAAGACAGGTCCAGTCCTTCAGCGTCCAGTATCACCCTCGCAGCGGAGAGTGATTCTGACCCAGCTGAGAGTGATTCTGACCCAGCTGAGAGTGATTCTAACCCAGCTGCCAGACTTGACACCAGCACACTGGCCAGGTCCAATCAAGGACAAGTGTCCACACATCCTCCTCGCTCTCGGGCCAAACACATGGGGCATGTCTTCTAGTACTACAGCCTCCATCTCTCTCCCCCTCTCCCCCCCTCTCTCCCTCAGGGAGGGGGGATTAGAAAGTGAGAGACTCAGTCAGGGATCGAGAGACTTGTTTGGACCCCTGCCAGGCTCCAATCGTAAGCACTCTGCAGGTTTAGCACCAAAATAAATAATTGCAGACTCCTGTAGATTTAGCCTAGAGTGCAGGTTTCTATGGGAAGAGAAATCCTTCACTGATTTCCGTCCCAAACTTGAGAGGATGCACCAAACTTGTGATGGGTAGTGGAAGTGGTTGTAAAGGATCAGTTTAATGAACCCTTCCACCCTTAACTTCCCATGTTGTTTAAATGGGCCAAAATAGACATAGACACTAAGCATTCCCACGCAGACATGTTTTGCAGTACTATTGCCATTCAAACAACCGTGGTGTCAAAAACGTTTCCATTAGCACAAGCACTTAAAAAACAGCCTGCAGTGAAGTCCGGTTCCAATTCAACACTAACTTACTGTACCAAGCATGGCTGGACTCAAATGTGCTCATAAAAGCTGAACTCCTCGGCTAGATAAAATCCCTCTCGTAAGACTGATGGAGTTAACTCCAGAAGCGCTGGCTCAGCAGATCCATGCACTTCAAAATCAATACGGGCTTTTAAAATGATATAGGAATCGTCATTCCTCAGGTGGCACATCACTGTGGAATCAGATAAGCTCTGAATTCATTACATCTGATGATATCAATCGTGTTCACCGCCGGCGCTTGTTAGAGCACTCCCTCTAAGTCCCTCTCTCTCTCCTCGTCATTCTAAATCTCCCTGGTTTCTCACACAGCTGCAGGACGACCGTAGCCCATATGTACAGTAGAGGAAGAACAACGGCTAACAGGAAGTGTGGACATTTCTGGGCAGGAGAAAAAGAAAATGTACACAGAAATTGCTGATGATATACTGGACATCAATGTTAGACTAGCCTAATGTATACAATATATATAAATATATACACAGTTCCAGTCAAAAGTTTGGACACACCTTCTAATTTTCTTGTAGATTAATATTGAAGACATCAAAACTATGAAGGAAGACATATGAAATTATGTAGTAATTCAAAAAAGTGTTAAACAAACCAGAATGTGTTATATTTTAGATTCTTCAAAGTAGCCACCTTTTGCTTTGATGTTCCCTCTGGGAACTCCTTCAAGACTGTTGGCAAACCATTCCAGGTGACTACCTCATGAAGCTGATTGAGAGAATGCCAAGACTGTGCAAAGCTGTCAACAAAGCAAAAGGTGGCTACTTTGAAGAATCTAAAATATAAAACATATTCTGGTTTGTTTAACACTTTTTTTTGTTTATTGTCCATATGTGTTCCTTCATAGTTTTGATGTCTTCAATATTAATCTACAATGTAGAAAATAATAAAAAAAATAAAGAAAAACCATTGAATGAGAAGGTGCGTCCAAACTTTTGACTGGTACTGTGTATGTGAGGTGGACCTCTGTGATTCAGTTGGTAGAGCAGGGTGCTAACAACATTTAGGTTGTGGGTTTTGATTCCCGCTAGGATCATATATACTGAAAAATGTATGCACTCATTGCAATGTAAGTCGCTTTGGATACAAGCGTCAGCTAAATGGCATATATTATGTGAAGAAGCAATGTATCAAGTGCTGACATGGAAACAAGATATGCAGACACTAACAAAATGCCAGTAAGTTGTTGTTGGGTCATCAAGTCGTGCATATCGTGCAGACCAAGTGACATGTTATGGTCAACATGATGACAGGGCTGAAGATGTGCTCGGATAATGCGGTGACCTTTCAGCAGCATGGAAGAATGCCTTATAAAAGGGAACTGTCTGGCTTACTGTATGTTGCTCAACTGTCATGGATCCTGAGTTCAAGTTCTTCTGAACCCACCCAACATGGGGGGGAAGAAAAAAAATCAGCTGGTGACTCGTTCCAAGTTAAATAAATACCAATGTTTTTCAGACGAAAGTTCCAGGTTCATTTCCTATATTATACGATGGGTAAATGGTCCGAGAGAGGGACAGTCATACAGAGTCGGGCCTCATGCTCTACTGAATAAATGAATCATCAACATTAACATTTCTCCACACTGACAGAGTAAATGAAATCACTGAACTCAACAGCTGCGGAGGACGGGCTCATTGTAATGCATGGAATGGAATGAGGAATGGTATCAAAAACGTGTGTGCATTACAATGAGCCCGTCCTCCGACTTCTACCACCGCCGCTCTCAATGCGTAAACACTGACTAATTAAGGAACCAAAGCCCACCGTTCAAATTTCATGTTAGCATTCCTCTTCCAAGTCGTGCGCTTTGTAAAAAGTAAGTTGTATGAGAAACTGTTGTACGCGTGCGTGCGTGCGTGCCTGCGCTGCCTAAGGCTGGATCCTGTTTTTTTGCCGGTGGAACATTGTACCACCCCTCCCTCCGTGTGACTGTGGGGAGTATTCATGGATTCCGGCGTTTGCCACCGATAACAAATGAATGCAATAAAACATGCCGCCTTCACTTAAATCATCCCCTTTCAGAAATAATCCTCAATGAATATGCTGGGAGGGGTAGACTCATATAGAACACCCCCTCCATGCCATAACATGAACGTATAGGCAGGCAGCCTGAGCATAGGGTGAGACATTGAGGGATCGGGGGGTAGAGAAACTCCTCCTCTGACAGGTTAGGGTAATAACATGGAGGTGGGGCTCTGTCTGTGAACATTGTGAATGGAATGGAATTAATCAGAAGTTGCTCGGGGGGTGTCTCTGTGTGTGTGTGTGTGTGTGTGTGTGTGTGTGTGTGTGTCTGTGTGTGATCAAACGGTAAAGATAAACTGGGAACAGGCGAGAGGGATGATCTAGGTGTATGTTAATAGAGCTGAGTGATGAGACACAATGCCCGCCAATAGGAAGTGTCCTTGAAAGTGCCTATGTATCAGTTTGTAATCTGATTCATGACACGGGAGCGAAGCTAATCAGATGCAGATACATCTCGGCCCCGGGGCGAGACATGGGCCATGAATTGCAGCAGGGTAAATGTATGGATCAGCAGTTCCACTTGGGCTCCTTATTTATGAGCGTTGGTGTGTATGTATGTGTGTGTGTGAGTGTGTGTGTGTGTGTGTGTGCGTGAGAATACTTGGAATGCTAAATGTTTGCTGTGTCAAATAGAGAGCGTTGCATTTGTTACTCCCTAACCTCAGGGCTGGTGGGAGAGTAAAATAAATATTTGCTCTGGAGACTTGCGTGGACTGTTCTGCAAAAGAGCTGATCGATATTCCTCAGACAGTGCCACAGTAACTTACAGCCAGCCAACAAGCTCCATTTGTCCTCCTGAGGAATGGGTTTGGCTTGACAACTACCCTGTAAGCAACCTTGTGTTAAGACAGAGATGTTCTTCCATTTCATTTATATAATTCACCGCGAAAATTGGATATTCTTACAAAGCAAACATTTACTCCTGAGTGACTATAGCTGAGCTGATTTTGTCTGCCTGGGAAAAGGGTCAAAACCATCATTGTGAAAGCCAGGATGACATCAAGACAAAATTCAAAAAACTAGTGGATGTTAATCTTATTACACAATGGACAGACTTCACTCAAGTCTTCAGCTTCCAAGGTTATCACTCCACTCATGGGGAAACCAATATCTCTCGAGTGAAGATGCTGACCCTGAGAACAACTTCATCTGAAATGCTTCAGAAAACAGCCCTCTGGCCTAGTCAACCATCTCAACAACAGAACTGCCAAATGGGGAATGGAGAAGGGACATTCCCCTAAGTAGAACAGAGTGGTATTTTTCTTGAGGCCTTTTGAACCACGTAAACTCAGTTATCAGCCTCATGCCTGCCTTGGTGGTGTGTGTGAGAGAGAGAACCATAACAATCCAAAGATGGCGAAGAGAGAGAGAGAGAGACAGGCTGTGCTGGTGAATTGATGAGCTCCTCTCCTCCACCCCGGTAGATGTTATATGTATGCAGTATCGGGTGACTCAGACAGACACCTCTCTGACCCACAGAGGGGCTGTAAATCAGGCCTCGCCACATATTACCGCCTGCTCTGGGAGATGGAGAGACACGTGTGTGTGTGTGTGTGTGTGTGTGTGTGTGTGTGTGTTTTCCACATCTCAACACCCCCCTTTTATCGGATGCTGAGCCCCTGGAGATCTCTACTTTCCTCCCTCCCCAGTCTTCCTCCTTTCCAATCCTGCATGAGCCTGGATTTACCGTAAACGGCCCTCCGGTCTTTCCCATCAATACTTCCCAGTAGCAGCGGCAGGGTTTAATGGCCTTCCAGGAGGTGTTCATGGACAGACACACTGGCAGACACAGTGGCAGGTTGATTGAATGTTCTGGGGGGTGTAGATCACACTGGGGATGGGGTTAACTCCATGAGACTGTCACTACAGCCAGCAGCGAAATGGATGGTTCCCAATTCCTGGTATCGTTCAAGCCCTCGTATTCAACATGCTTGTCTGTCTGTGGTCTGGTCCTGTCTCCCATGGTGGTGTTGGAAGACCAGATCAGGTGCAGCAGAGCTAAAGAACAAGTTGGTCTTGCGGGCTTGTTTTGAGTGGACTGGACAAAGGACATGCATTTTATGGTTGTGTTATTTCACAATATTGCAGTGTAGGCTATAAGCTAGCTCTGTCTGGATGGTCCATCATTTTGTAATCAGGTTTATTGTACCGTGGGGTAAGAAACCAGGGAGAGATGATTGCTGTAAGCCCTATGAACACAGGCTTTCTAAGTGCTAGAGGCAAACAAACCCTCTACCTATTGATATAGATAATTGAGAAACACAACTTTGCCAAGTTGTTTGTCTGTCTTGGGATTATATGTTGGCAGTACAGAACTCTGTCCTTGGCCTAGCCCCAAACAGTAATTCTCAAACCGTTCTTCTACCAAACATGTCTCAGACAGTATTAAAATTGATGAATATCCTGAATAAAAAAAAAAGTGGTTGGAAGTCAATATGAAAGTGTAAATAAGGCCAGTTATGAAGTGTTAAGTCATCAAGGCTCTCCCGTCTGACAAGCGACCAAACGCGGCGGCCAATTACACGCACGGCTGACTTTTACAGGAGAGGTGCTCGAGTCTTTTCATAAGGCTCTCTTTTCTTCCGTCCTCGCTTTCTTTTGTCCTCTTGTCTATTTCTTACCTCGTTGCACACAACATCGAGGTGGGGGGGGGGGGGGGTTGGGAGGTTCAGCTCGCTCTGTTACCACCAGGAAATAGATGAAAACATCCTGAAGATGACTTTGTCCATTGTATACGCAGGATTCTACCGTCAGAGTCACTATAGAGAGAGTTGGTACAGTCCACTGACATGGCCAAACAACTTTGTGCGAGACGACCCTTGCCCTATCTACTGTACAGATGAGTGGAGGACATTTTCCAACCGTCGGCCTATTTATCTAATTTCCTCAGCTCAGTCTTGTGGTGTCGTATTCCCCCCCCCCCCCCCCCAGCCCCCTTCCTAGCAGCTCCATGGTCCCCTGCCACCATCAGCTCCACACATGTGCACCCCATTAACATCTGCGACTTCAATCAATCACAACTGTCTCTCAGCAGAGAAGCTGCTGCCAAACCATCCTTCTCTGTCCAAACTATTCTGACAGAGGACACTCTCTCTCACCCTCTCTCCCTACCTCTCTCCCTCCCCCTTGCTCTCTCGTCGGAGGTAAGAGAGGAGGTATGCCTCGGCTTGTTGTCATGCCGACCTCTGTTAGCAGACCTCGAGGGCCACAGGGCGTTATGAGTGTCCTTCAAAGTCAGACAAGGGCCTTATTGCAGTGTATACTACAAAGCTAAGTGTACACTTCAGAGCTACACTTAGGGTGAGGGGTTTGTTTACTTGTCGCGTGCATGCATGCGTGCGTGCCTGCGTCACATTCACAACAAAAACTCTGTGGTACACAACCGCGAAAAACTTCCCAGATGTAGCGAACAATAATAACTAGAAAGAAGAAAACAACAAACCAACACTGACATGACAACAAGGAGAGGAATTCTAAAAACTCTAAAAACTGGTATGTCCTGTCATTTCCAGTTGATCATCGGTTTGATCCATACAATGGCTATTAAACACAAACTCTCTTTTCCTGCCCTCCCTCCCTCCTCTCCTCCCTCCTCTCCTCATCTCCGATTTGAATCGAAAGCGATCTTAATTGTGTCATAAAGGGGGACTGAAGAGGAGAAAAAGAACTGGAGGACACGGGGATAAAGAACCGTCCATTTATTCCCTAATAAACGTTAGACAGTTATGGACATGACAAAGAGGACTCAATAGCCGTCATAATACATAATAGCGGTCACATGACCTAGTGGCATGTAAATATGATCAGTAAATGATTGATAGTGATTTGCTCATCCCTGCGTAACAGACACTCAGTACCTGATCCTAGATTACAGTAAGAATCCCAATATGCTGTGACCGTGCATGAGTTACAAGAAATGGTGAGGAGTTTACGCATGGTTCAACACCTGATGTCACACACTTCTCAGAACAGAGTACATGAAACTGATGCGCAGCCAATGACATGTTACCTCAGTATGTTGGCCAGCCAATAGGCGACAGAGGCGACGTTCCCTAGTGCTGTGGCTAGGAGAGAGTTATGGGGGTTGAGTTTGGTAAGAGAGTCTGATGTTAGGGAGGAGGTTTGACATCTTTCATCTCCACCCACAGAGAGAGAGAGAGAGAGAGAGAGAGAGAGAGAGAGAGAGAGAGAGAGAGAGAGAGAGAGTGTGTGTGTGTGTGTGCGTGTGTGTGTGTATAGGCCAGATGTGACTATCCAACACCTGCTAAAACAGAAGAGAAATCCGGGATGTGAGTGTGCATGTGTAGAGAGTTGTTAAAGGGCCTATTGAGGGACTTTCCTCCCTTCCTCCCTGAGCTTCCAAAGGATTACCTGTCTATCGCCCACTCACTCAGACCCTTCTCTTCTCTTCTCTCCTCTCCTCTCCTCTCCTCTCCTCTCCTCTCCTCTCCTCTCCTCTCCTGGTTTAGGCTTTTTCAGGACTGAGAGGCCACTCTTCCTGGCTCCCTCTCAGAGGAGATTTAGAGGGGGTATGATAGAGAGGAGGGCTGGGAGGACAGTGATAGGTATGGGAGCTGGAGGGGGTTTGTGTGTGTGTGTGTGTGTGTGTGTGTGTGTGTGTGCGTGTTTGAAGGGGGGATCATAAGGACCTCAGGACCTCAGAGGAGCTACATAATCTATAGCCAGGCTGATTCGGCTGGGGGAGAGTGGCCGGTGCATACTAATACACAGACCTTCAGTTACTGGTATGGATAGACACGCACACACTGACACACAGGCCCCAATGGTAGACAAAAACGTATAGACTAAAACTGGTGGACAGATGTATGCAGGCACAGACACAGACACACACAGAAACACACACACACAGAGAGAGAGCTTTGGAGGCCATCCTGCTGGCCTCCTGCTGATGTGGCTAAGGGAGTGGGTTGTATTTTTCTCCAGTCTGTAAATAGTGAGACAGAGTACAGCATCAATCTGCAGTGTGCCGCTGGCTGCTGCTGAGAGAGAGAAGCATACAGGAGGAGGAGACACATTCTTCAAAAACACAGACTAGACCACGTTTCACCTCCACTAAAACTGGTTTGTTCAGGGTTCATGGACACAGATTAGACCACGGTTTACCCTCCACTAAAACTGGTTTGTTCAGGGTTCATGGACACAGACTAGACCACATTTCACCTCCACTAAACCTGGTTTGTTCAGGGTTCATAGACACAGTGAGAGGTTTTCAAGTGCTCCATTTACTTCGATACTAAACAGAACTATTTAATTGTTTAATCATTACAAAGAATGTCAAGCCAAGTATAACATCTCAATTACTAATGAACTTAAATTAGATGAACTATAGGCTTACAGAGCACTGCACATTGTCTGGGAATTTACTATAAAAGAAACACTAGAAAATCATCAATTCAAGGTCTTGTCATCCTTCATGTTCAACTGTCCTTGACATTCATACAGAGAAACATTTGGTATTACCTTCAGCTAAGATCTCCGCCTTTTAAACGCACCGTCATTCATCTTGTGTCAACGCGTTGCATCTACATAAATATGCATCCCATTGACTTTCCATCTGGATGCTGTAGGGTGAGACGGAGCCCACCGCTGCTGCATAGGAATACTGAATCATGCAAAGAAGTGTTTGAAGATGGAAAATTCTGGTCTGAGCCCATTTGACTTTCCTATATGGTTAAGCAGCTTAACCTATGAGTGTGTGTGTGTGTGTGTGTGTGTGTGTGTGTGTGTGTGTGTGTGTGTGTGCAGGCGCGCTGATCGATAATCTATGAAGCTGCTGATGATGAATGGCAGCTGAATGGATAAATGAATTTGTCATGTGAACTCAATGCAATACACTGTGATTACCATAGAACGGAAATTCAGTCGGCAGCGGCATTAATATCCGGCTTTGTTTTGTCATCCGAGTGTGCGGTTGTTGTTGAGTGGGGAAGAGAGCTATGGAGCCAGATCTGTCTTGACTGCTCCTGTAACGGACCGCAGCCTGGCCTTCCTGGAGGCCGCCTCACAGCCATAAGTCACAGCTGATTGGCCCCCAATTAAAGTTATTCAGATCAATGCATCAACGTTTCTCCGGGCTGCTGTGCTTGGTAGGACTAAGTTGTGGATGTTTCAGGGCCAGATTCCTTTGTATCCAGAGGGGGCTTGGACTGGTGGAATGAGGACAGATGGGCCACTGTATGGCAACACAGAGAAACCCACACAAACACCAACACACATGCATAGGCAAACATCAAAACATGCCCACTCACAAACATGAGCTTTCAAACCACACACACAGACACACACACACACACACACACACGTTTGCGAAGCTTTGGGGGTAGAGTGTTGCGTTTCATTGATTGGACTGAGGTAGTGGAATTTCAGAGGCTGGTATTGCCCAAGATGGCTCGGCCGAGGCCAGACAGTCTGCTACTCATTTCCTGCTCCAACCTCTAAAATGAAGTGAAGTGCACGGGATGACAAATGTAACGTCAAAAAAGTATTTACCTTATGCTAATTTGAGAATGATAAAAAAAATAAAAAACACTGCACTGCACCATTATGCTGCTGTTCTCATGGTCTTTTCTCCTACCTGACATAAAGGTGGCAAAGTGGATAGCAGCAATATTGGGCAGTAGCAACAGTAGAAGCATCGGAGTGTGTCGGAGCCTCGGTAGCAGCTGTTCTGACCCAGTGTAAAAGCTCTCAGACCCAGTCGTATACAGTAGAGCCTCTGCATGGAGCCCGGGGATCAAAGAGAAAACACACTGACTGACTTGGCAATGGCTGGGTTCCTGGCACTACTCCAGCACTCTGCTTCTCAGTTGTACAGACCCCTGCTGCACAGCCCTACACGTAGGTGTGTGTGTGTGTGTGTGTGTGTGTGTGAGAGATCAAAGGCACCTGAGCTCCCAGCCCAAGGGTGTAGAGGTCTGGTATGAAAGGTTTCATGGAAGTGTTTTGAACACTCAAAAGAAAGTAATTTCAAAAGGCAATATCATCATCTTACAGAGAGCACAGCTCTGTTTGAGAGGGAACACTAAGCAGCAGAACTGTTACACCAGGCAAATATGTTTTCTGTCCTGTCTTTAAGGTGGATGTCTTTTACCAAGACTTGGTAGTAAACTGTAGGCCAATTTGCATTATGCCCTGTTGAATATAATACCCCATTACGTGTTATACACCAGGTAAATCTTCAGACACAGCACATTGATTTCAGGGGGGGAGGGGGGTGAAGAATGCCTCGTCCTCTACGGTAAAATAACTCCACCTCAGGGCATTAAGGAAAAATATTCCTCTTGATGATCTCTGACTCATTTCCGAGTTATTCTCCTCCTGGCCAAACAGTTTGTCTTGTGAGCGAGCACTCCTGTGCCCCTGACCAGACGGAGGGACAGGGAGAGCTACAGCTAAACAAGCAGAAGTGCACTCACAGCAGCAACTGTCCACAACGGTTTGTTTCAGTGATAAATGAACTGCACACACAGAGCCCACAGTACAACACAACAACCAATTCTACTCTCACTCAACAAACAGAAAAAAAATGTGGTAAAATTGTACGCTTTCTAGTTTCTAAATGGCCTAAGTCTAAAACAAACAACAGTTGGTTTCAGGACCATTCCACGGTAATGGAATGCTGCCCGAGACTCAGGCTATTACCTTTCAAATGAAGGCCAAACAAACACCCTTGATAGCAAAGTTTAACAAACTATACAACTCTATGCAGACGAGAAAAACAATCATAGCAAACAAGAACACACAATGGACACAGCGGCACATGGCCAGTAACACATAGAAAGCACTCAGACACAAGGTAGACACGACTAAATCAACCATACGACATAGAACAAAAACCCAAGACGGGACAATAAATCACACAGACATCTGTGTGGGTGAAGGGCAGTAGAGCAGTAATGAACTGCCTGGGCTGAACCATGGCCATCTTGCCTGTGGTTGACAGACACACAGTTCAGTGCCCAGTGAGTGAAGCGGAGTGCTCCGGGCCGAGCCTGGGTCAGCTGCTGTACTACACTGAGATGCCACCACAGTAGCGTGGGCTTCTCACCATGCCGTTATTACATAACTCTGTCTCTGTATGGCTCCGGGCCTAGCTTCTGCAGCAGCAGTCATGGGATTGTTAACGTGTCCTTGGGTTACTCCCCCACACACACACACACACATACACTCCCACACACACACACACACACTACTCTGAGACAAGTAGGGCAGAGCTGTAGGGCAGACAAGTACAGCAGAGCTGGTCATCATTGGAGATCTTGGGCTCTTCTCCCACACAGACACACACAAACACACACACACACACACACACACACGCCTGCCACTCCGAGGCAAGTGGGACAATGGGCTTGCAATACTTGGCTTGCACTATGGGCCCCACAAGCTCACATGACTTGCTAAGCTACATGCCTTCACTACAACAACAACAACTCCCCCCACGCAACACAAAACAACCCCAGTCAAAGGCTACTCAATGAGGGGTCTGTTACTAGGCAGAACAGGGTTATACAGTAGCTTGTAGTAGTGAATCTGCATTGCCATGACTCTTACAGGCTAATGAGCCATATAGAAGGACAGGATCTGTGACGGTCCACAAAACACAACACTGATGAGATGGAGTACCGGAGTAGACCTACATGCATTCAGAATGTCATTGCACATGACACAACAGTAACATCCATTCACATTTAGGTGGACATTCAGTGGGACAAAAAGGAAGACAAATCCTTTTTTTCTTTTTACCTGAAACTCAGCTTGTGTTCCTCTCTCTGGCATACGTTAGTAGATGGTCTCAAATAACCAATCTTGGCTACAGCTCGTCAGCACAGTGGCATTGATTGGCTTTAGGCTCCTTACACACAGGTTGGGACAGTGAATGACAGTGAGAACGATCGATCCTCCGCGCCCACACACACGCCACACACTCTCACCGCCGCCACACACGCTACACGCCACACGCCACACGCCACACACACCGTCAATACTCTCAGAGACCATTGGATAGATCGATGCCTGAGACTTCCACAAACTGATACACTTAACCAGATCCTCCTGCGATAAGCCGTATACACAAAACACAAACAAAACCCCTTTTGTCCCCGGCAGCCATCCCCCTGGTTGCCATGGAGATAGAGCCCACAACAACTCCCGGGTTGATGAGAGTCTTACGCTGAAGCAAAATGCAATCTGATGATTTATGGATTTCAATTATGTCAGGTACTGTAGAATGAGCTGTTGGCACGTCTAGTACTACAAAGATATACAAATCTCTTCCAGACTTAAGGGCAGCTCAACACTGATAGGTTAGAGAGGTGATGGATAGTGGGAATGTGGGACTCATAACTACTAATACAATTTTTAGATGAATTCCTGTGTGCAGCAGTGGAAGACGACCTAATCAAAAAGCCTTTTTCTTTTCTTTTTTATAATGTCTTAATGACTCAATCCATAACCACGCTGTGACAAGCTCTTCAGAGGTTGGTTTTATGATGCTATATACGTCAGCTAACACACCAGGGTGAAAACTACAGTAAAACACGGCACCATAATTGTGTCCATGGCAATTAGTTACTGAGAGACTGCAATCAGGAAGGTGGTGCTGGCCTTCAAGGTATCGAGTTGCATTGAACTGAAACATACATTTCCCCACTGTCCATATTAAATGAGATAGAACCTTGAGGGGGTCATGATTTGCAGTAGCCAAAGGACTGTTTAATATTACAGCATGAAGGGTTTAAGAAATGTAGTCTCAGAACCTCAGAGACCAACTGCCACTTTTTACACATTAGTCTCAGTCTCTCAAATGAACACGCATGACTGATTAAATAAGCCAGCAATACTTCAGTTCTACTCTGAGAAAAAAATAAAAACAAAATTTCACTCAAACAACCGTTCAAACTCCAAACTAAACGTAATCTATTTAAAAAGGTTTGACGCTAAACCAAGCTGTAAATCGGTTTAGCGTGTCGCTACGTTGGCGCACACACAGTAAACCCGTTCTTCGGTGTGAGCATCAAGAGGCTGATTGAAGGAGACGCGTGTTGAGATGTGACCGGGCTCTCTACAGCATGTTTCTCCATTCCAGGCTGATAATACTGACAGTGAGGATAATCACCAAAGGCAGGCGCTAGATCACATGAAGCACAGCAGCCTCCTCTCCTACAGGGCCACCGATGAAAAAGCACACACACGAGCACACACATCCACACAGACACACACACGCATGCACACACACCCACATACGAGCCTACAAACAAACAAACAAACAAACAAACACACCAGTGCCCTGTGGAAATAACACACAGCTGTCACTCGTGGGGACAGTTTGTGCCACAAGCTACCGACGTCACAGACTGTCCGTGGGGAGCCGGGGGGGGGCAAACAGCCGAGTGATGGCTATCAGAGGAAACACTAAGGAGGGGGGGGGGGGGGGAGAAGAGAGAAGAGGAGAATAAAAATGAAAAGAGACAGATAGATAGAAGAGAGGAGAGAAAAACGAGAGGGGGGTGGGGGTGGGGGGGGGTTCCGTTACCTGAAAGGCAGATGAAAGTCGTGTAGTCTCCCTGTCCTCCGGTGGCCAGGAACGGAATCTTCTTCCTGGTCCTCCTCTTCACCGACACGGCCACCAGCATCTTTTCATCGTGCGGCGTGAACACCTCCTTGTTGATGGCCGACTTGACACTCATGGCGAGGGCGAATAGTGGAGAGAGGAGGCTGGGGTGGAGGGGAGGTTATCAGCTCTGCTCTGGAGGGAGACGAAAGACAAGACAACACCTCGTTGTTTAAAGGGAATAAGAAACAGATCACACAGGGTGGTAAGAGAGGTGCCTAGGAATCACACTGAACAAGCAGTGAGAGATCAGTCCCAGAGGAACTGATAGTAAAGTTGCCTCTTTTTTTTTTTTTTTTTTCCCCTCCTGCTTCCTTCTGCTCAGAGCCTTGGTGGTCCCCTGCGTCACACACGCACGCACGCACACACACACACACACACACCACACACACCACTCGAATCTCATTTCAGAAACTTTCCACTGCTCACAGCAAATGGCACCATAAAAAAAGTGTAATGAAAGAGTGAGCGACTGGCTCCAATATGGCGGAGAGACGTCGCATGCTCGTCTCTGCGGGGTGGAGCAAATATCTGCACTACATCTCTCTTAGCACCAAGCCAATGTTCCCTTCCCTTCACGATCTGCCGCCAAATTGAAATGACTTTGTTCTGAAAACTCTGGAGAGAAAAAAAAAGAATCTCATTCACATTGAACAGTCATTATATTTCCATTATTGCAAACATCTTTCACAACTGAACTTCTCTCCCCCCGTAACAACTTACAAAGTTTCACAGTGAATAGAACCATAACACTTAAGTCTTGTACACAATGTGCTGGCTGATAGCACTGCTTTCCCTGACACTGAGTGTTTAAAAGCTGGATGTGGTCGTAACAATGGCGGTTAATTGGGTCCAAATGCTCTCCAGAGGACTATGGAGTTTAATCATTGTCTGAGCCACACAGACCACCAGGCTGATGGACCAATCTAACTGTCAGCGTCAGACATGAGATGAATTACTTTGTGATGAAGCATAGCAACCCACACACACTGAAAAACACCCTCATTATTCAGATTTCTAACAAGCAGGCCTAAAAAAGGTGTGTGTTTTTTGTATTTTTTTTACAGTGTGTCGAGCTTCAAAGGAGTGCTTGAGTTGAGTCAGTTGAGGAGAAGCAGATACGTTTCGGCATTCAACACAGATACATCACCAGCAGAAGCCTACCCAAGAAGCCTAACCAAAAAGTACACATGAAGCCCATTGTCTTTCAAATCTGATGAAGCAAATTTGATAAAGCTGAAGGAGTACACTCATTAGTTGGATGTATGCCCTCTGTAAGGCTGTCTGCAGCTATTTGTTTTTGTTAAATGCCACACATGTCCCACATGTTTTAGCAGCTCACAATTATTTGTTCTACCATAGTTCTGCCCTTCTCAAAAAAAGTTTAAAAAAAAGTTGATTTGTAATAACTTGTTTAATCATATTTGTCGTTGTTATTCACTTGAAAAGTTTGATCTTTGATTGATGGAGTAATGTGGGTTTCTTAACCTGATAAATTAAAGGGATTTATGTTATAATAACAGTGCAATGTGCGTACATATATTTTTACATTTATGTAAATGCATGTACAATATTTGTACACTTGAATAGATAATAATCAAATGCAGACAGTTATTTGTTACAATATGTTAAGGAGAAGTAACATGTATACAGTCTTACAGTTACAACCGGCCCTTTGAGGGCAACCATGATGCTGATGTGGCCCGGGGTGAAAATGAGTTTGACACCCCTGCCCTATAGGTTTGGCAGATCCCCCACAGCTTCCCTGTTCTATGTGGCTCTGGTCAAAAAGTAGAGCACTATATGAGAAATAGGGTTTCATTTGAGACACAGGCTGTTTCAGGAGAAAAACAATGTTTTGGTCATACATTATACAGCACCTCGTCAACTAGAGCTAATTGCACTGCAGCGATCAACAGCACCCAATGAAAGAAAGTGTCCAGAGCATCCAAGCGTAAACAGAACAGGACGCCAAGATTTCTTCGAGAGTAATTAGCTTGTAAAATATGTCGTGGAATGCCTTGCGTGGAATGTTTCAAAACATCCAGGCTCTGAAACTACGCCGGAGACATCCACGCCCTGTGAGGAGCGAGCGGACAGCTGCTCTCGCAGCTCGGCTTCCTGTTAAAGGCAGGAAAGGCTTTGTTCAACAGCCATCTTAGCTAAGTCGCTCAGAAGGCGTGCTCTTCTACGGCAATCTCTACTAAGTCAGGGCATGTTCCACAGCCATTTCAAATAAGTCACTCAGAGAGCATGTATTCCACTGGTACAGAGTCGTCTTACTGTATAGAATGGGCCACGTCTTGTATCGGCACAAAGGGGTGCGCTCACATTGGTATACAGGAAGGCTTTACACATGATTTTCTAAGTACAGCATTAGTACTTAGAAAACTTTCCGTACTTCATTGAACTGTGGGGACACTAGATAGGATCTGTGAAAGGTCTCCTCTCTAGGAGGGCTAGAAGGAGAGGGAGCTGGGGAGAGCTGAGCATCAGGGCTTCCCAGCAGTAAAGGCTCTCCCTGGTGGTTATTATCCTCTCCACTACCGTCCTCCAGCAGAGAGAGCAGACTCCCCCGTCTCTTTGCAAGCTGTCGCCAGGCCAAGGGGAGTCCATATCGCCTCCTCATGTGGCCGGCTGAAGCGTGAGGGGAAGGAGGGATGAGGTAGAGAGATGAAAGGAGAGAAAGGGGGACTGATGGATGGAACTGTAATATAATGACTCTGGCTGGTGGTTAGAGTTTGAACAGTCAGCGTCACACGGCTCACGTCCCAGCCAGTGGTGAAAACGACACCTTCGGTGAAAACGGCATCATAGTCCTGCCCGTCACCCCCTTCCCCAGCAGCCCTCCTTTCAGAAACACTTCATCTGCTGTAGCTCGCCAAGCGGGGAAAGGAGCAGCCGTCCATTCCTCTCTCTCCTCTCGCCCAGTGTGTTAATGTGAAATCTGTTCAGCCGGAGCTCACAGCTCTCCCGGGGCCTCTTTAAAAAGGGGGCTTCACATTAGCAGCATGGCCAGCACTTTCAGCACACACCACCACCCCCACCCTCCTGCATGCTCCTCCGTAGAGGTCCATAGTGGACTGAGAGGCCTTCACAATGACCAGCCGGTGGAGGATTTGCAGCCTGTCTGACATGTGGCTTGTTCCCCACTGGGAGAGCACAGTAGCTTCATTGACAGAGGGAGGTTTGAGAATCCTCCACAAAGACAGGAGTTCTAATCTAGATGTAAATGTGCAGCTGGGAGTGAGTGAATCCACAGTAGGAACGCTCTGCCTGGCAGGACAGTGAGGTGTTGGGTTTATCTCTCGCTGTGCCGTGTCCTCGTCCTCGTCCTCGTCCTCCTTGTCTAGAGTTGTGTGAAATGGCAGTGTGTGTGTGTGTGTGTGTGTGTGTGTGTGTGTGAGATGGAGCGAGCAAGACATCGATAAGCTGGGGAAAATCACATTCCCGGGGCTTATCTTTCATTCACATTCCTTAGAGAGCATTCTGCACTCAGCGGGAATTACAGCTCGCTACTCCTCAGCTCTGTGAGAGTGTGTGTGTGTGTGTGTACACTTCTAAAAGTGGAGCCGAAAGCAGAAATGATCAGTAGAGAGGCAGTCGGCTCAGAAACAGGTTCATGCTAGAATGAGAATCATCAATTGCACAGGTGCATGGAGCCTATTCAAAGCACTGTTTGAAGAGCGACTGTCTGTACAAGTGTTTGAGACTTTCAGTATAAGCAGGGGAGATAACACTGGCAGTCCTCACACAGTGTAGCAATAATATAGGTCCTCTTCTGGCAGCAACTTAACCTCCCAGATCACTCCTCTACCCACATTTGACTAACCTTGACCTCCCTCCCCTCCCTCCCTCCCTCCAGGAGACGAATGTTCCAGATATTCAATGGTTTCTGTTCTCTTTCCAAGGTACAGTACATCATGTTTCTCCGCTACGGTCGATGTTGCAAACAAAACGCTGCATTTCACATCAATGAACATCTCATTTTATGTGAGCTTGCATCACAACTCCACACAGCCTCGATGACCGAACCTCCTCAGAGTACTCTTAAGCTTCGGCATCTTAAAGTCAAGAGAAACTGAACACAACATCAAGACTTATAGAGTAGTGATCTACAGACCAACACAAACACAGATGTTGCTTGTTACCCCTCATAAAATGATAAAGTGACCACATTGTCCACCCTGCTGGTCTGCTGCTGTCAGTGCCAGCAAATGACGCATCAGCATCCAGCGCTACCTCTGGGGAGCTTCGTCAAGACACAAGACGCCAGGATCACAGAGGAAAACACCTCCTATCCGCTTAAACAGGAGTCAGGACACCCATGTACTGATGAGGCCGATACTGTATTTCAACATCGTTAACAGACAACCACGGCCTGTGAAGAAGACACACTGTGGAAAAAAGGCACTCAATAGATAGATGCTTGTGGAGGAGAATATAGGACAATCAACATCAATCAATCACTCATTCAACACCTCATCCTGTCTTATATCTGACACAGTACACAGAGCTGGTCTCACTCCTCTCCCTGCAATGGAAGGAGAACAGGAGGAGGATCCATCCATTTTACTGTGTGACTTAGCTGCAGCCAGGTGAGGGGCTGCTGGTCCCAGACCAGTCAGGCATGAATGGGCCAACCGTGAATCAACAAGGCCATAATGAGCTCACTCTTTACAGCCTGGCGCCGTGTGACAATAAAACATCAGGGAGGGAACAGCAGTGTGGGCAAGGCCTGGGTGGACACACAGAAAAAAAAAGACCAACAGTCTTCTGTAGAAGAGACTGTTTAGTTGCCGTTCACTTTGCTTGTTAGCGTATAGCCTACAGTCGCTAGGAGCATTATGAGGTCCTGTGTTTACAGGAGTAGTTTACATAGCAACACTTAGATCCTGTGAACCGTATATAATAACAAGCTGTGGTATGGAAAAAATAAACCTGTTATTCAAACAATGGGTCATTTTAAGGTCATCGCTGTGTTGTTTCTGCTTAGTCCGATTCTTAGTAAAGTGTGTGTGAGAGCTGTTTGGCCAAACTACACTATACACTTCCTTATTGATGTAATACGCTTCCTACAGCCAGTGAGATAGGAATCTATGTTCAAGATTTGTGATGTTTCATCAGAAACTTGCCATTGTTTTTGTTCCTCTTTCCATTATACGAGCCACTGAGGACAGGAAACAGGGCTTGCTACAGTATGTCTGCAATCCTCCTCTCAATTAGAACAAGGAGTAGTCTAACTCTGTCTCTCTTCTAGCAAGTTAACATGACAGTGAAAATCAACACTCAACACTTGTTTAAGGTCACGCTATGCATAATTGGACAGTGTGTGGAGGACATCTTTTGTGGAAGGACGGGAACAAACAAATCTATATGAACCACTTCTTAGGAGGGAGTCATATTGCTGCATTAGCAATTAAAAAAACATATGAACAGCCTTCACACCTAAGGCTATCTACTGGTGCTGGGACAAAAGAGAGTGATGAAATAAGGAAGAAAAACCTGTTGTTGAATAGAGTTAATTAAGTAGGTGAACAGCGATGAGACGCACAGTAGGATTATGGAGAATTCAGCTAATAGCTGAACTGAATGAAGCACCAACCACCTGGTCCCAACATGTCAGAAAGATCCTACAGTAAAGAGGTAGGAGGTTATTGCTCATTTCAGATGAATCTCTAACACAATACATTACCCAAATGTAGTTTTATTTCCCCACCTTTGACTTCCAACACAAGCTCAAGCTCAGCTCAAAGGTTAAGGCTCAGACGACAAGGCAAGGACACCACATTGGCTCATTGTCAATTCAGCTGTATGAGAGTTTCATTGTTACACCTACACAATCGTATCAGCTCCCTCTGTACATGTTATGTTTCTCCCCCCTCCCAAGGAAAAGAAAACCGCCTCTCAATTCTGCTTTCAACACAAGGGTTTCATACAGTATGGACATCCAGGACATCCTGCTTTTTTTGTCAAGAGCAAAGCCAAATACAAACATGGGATCAATGAAACTCAGATGACTTTCCCTTTTTGTTGAGTGTGATACTGACCCACAGTTACACATAATAGGCTATATACCACTTATATTAATGGGTTTCTCAATGGCCAGACTCTGATGTATAATATCAATTTCCATATCCAGTTATTCAAGACCTGTTTTCTATTTTTAGTACTAACTATGACATCAAATAATACAAATTGTTAAATGAAAACAATGTGTAACTAACTAGCATATTTGTGCTTAATGTTAATCCCAAATACATAAAAGTGTAGGCCAATCATTAGGTAATTATGTAAATTAATATAACAGTTTAATTACTACTGTAGATATGTAGGAGACTGTATACCACTGTCATGCAAGCATACCTTGGAATTATTTGCATGCAAATACAGTAGGTATGACATATAAGACATAGGCCTACAGTAGATAAAATCATCAATCTCTGAGTCAGTCCATGGCAAACCTACAGGTGGAGGAGCATAGCCTACCTGTATTAATAACACATAGCTGAAATATTTGCAATGTAATTCTGTGACAAAGCCTCTCTGTTGCACTGATTCAAATCAGAAGCTTTTTGAAGTTTGAACAATGATATCTTTTAGCTTGTGTTGAAAACACCACAGCCCTTCTCATTTGAGAGTCTGGGAACAGGAGACACTGAAATTCGGAGGCGTGTGCGCAGTGAGCCACGTCTTTGCAGTGCGTGTTTTGGTGTCGAACTTGGACAGATGTTGACAAAGAAAATGACATTTTGTGGCTTTGAAATTCAAGCATACATAATGTCAACACCAGATACTTAGCAAGTAGATTTATTCTGCATATATGTTCTGCATATATTTAGTTTAAAAAAGCAGTTGATGATTAAATTGGCTTTATTTCTAGGCAGCAAACATCTTCTAGTGTTGTGCTGCGACAGGGCGACACGCGTAGCCAAGTAGCTGAAACACGTTGAAGCACAGCATCTGTCAATAGTTGGACAAGAAAGTAAAATAAAAACGTAACTTGTCGCAACAGTAGGCTTTGCTACTAGCAGTAAGTAAACTACACTCCAAAGTCGAGAATAATAACGAATTAGCTAACTCACCACGTCTCGACTGGCGTCTGTTCCACGTGTGACTCAAGTGCCAAGACTCGGTAAATGTTGTCGCCGTCAGTCCATCCACTTTCAACTGTCCTGTCGTTACTGTTATCTATTCAAATTAATTGGTAGCATTTCGCTTTTGACATCGCAGTAATGTCGCAGAGTAGTTAGAGAGTTTCAAAGCGGGACAGAGCGCTTGCTGTGTGTGTCTTGCGGAGGTGCTCACAACTGCTGTCTCGATGGGAAAGCTGGAGCAGGTTCCAGCAAGTACTGTATTCCAAGTCCAGTGACGTGGAATGAACGCAAAGAAATCTGGATTTTATTGGACTCTCCACAGGCATGCTCTCAACAAAAAAAAACCTCATACTCAAAATAATTTGTATAATTAAGTTTTATACAAATTAAGCTTTTGGCTTGTTTGCATTTTCTAAATTGTCTAAATCTGTTCAATAGTCTCTACTGTAAATCATAATCGTCCACCATCGTCGATTATAATTAAATATCACTTAGGTCATCTTGTTTATTTAAAGATTACTGTGTTGATCAGTTTACTTTCTGTAGCCACTTTTCACTAACCTCAAAACAGCGAAATCATTTACTTGGCAATATTGGTGTTAATTCAGTGAGCACACACACTGCTGGCTTTGCCCTCTGTCCTAAACAAGGGCAGAGGAGTTGGGCGACTGATCTGTCTCACGTCTCGCAAGACAGGTAGTTCAGGTGACCCGGGTCACGCTAGAATGGCGACACCTGTTGTAAGACAAACAATGGTATTCAGTACAGTCTGAATGGCCCGAAGACTGATTGGACTGTACCAGAGTAAGTGCCCCTCTGCAAGGCCCCCCTTAGCCTTGTACTTTTCTTCAATTGTAAGTTTTGTCTGTATCCTTTTCTCATAAGTCACTAGCAATGAGCATTTAAAAGCTGTTTTAATGATTTATTTATTTATTTAAATCTTCCCATGGGCCCCCTAGCAAAATCTGTCCCCCCTCATGTCCATCTGACTCCTAAGCCCGTTCTCCTAAATAACAGCTGTTGCCAGTGGGTCCATTCATTTCCATAGCCATGCCAACAGCATGCTGTTTCATAGAAATTCTGTGCGTGCGGGCGTGCGGGCGTGCGCGTGTCTGTCTGTCTGTCGGTGTTCTGCTTGGCTGAATGTGAGTCATCCTGGTTCCTTAGAGAGCACTAATACCCGTCCTGACTCCCGACAGTTTCTTGTACTCGCTGTAGACAGAGCAGCAGCTGAAGTTGAGTTGCTGCAGACAACAGCCTCTCCCCCTCCTCGTCTCTTTTTCATCCTCGTCTGTGACCGCTGATCAGTAGCCATGGGGATGACCATAGGGGTTAGACCACTATCGACCGCTTTTGATCTCCACATGTATGTGTGACTCTGTTGATAGCAA
>NC_139667.1:15978689-15998689 GCF_951799395.1 Argentina silus
GCAGTAACCTACTCAGTCTCCGGCCCCTTTATTGTTTAGCTGTCAGATAAACCGTCAGAGCGGGCTAATTTAGCCAGGCAATTGCTACAGGCCTCCAGGGCATTACAAGGGGCTGAGGATCCAATTCTATTTTCCAAAGTCCAATTTGGTCTTTATTGCAGGCAAGGTGAGCGGTGTCACATCCAGACACATTCTCATATCTATACTCTAATAGGGAGATGGACGCACGCACGCACGCACGCACGCACGCACGCACGCACGCACGCACGCACGCACGCACGCTCGCACGCACGCACGCACGCACGCACGCACACTCCATGGGCACTGGAACCCTAGGTAATGATGAGTGTTACTGCCTATTATGGTTGAAAGTATTATAGGTGGGTCAGTTTAACTCCAGGGGCAGATACCTAATCTATGGATAATTGGAAATGGGTTATTGAACACAGGATTGTTGTCAAGACATTTACAGTTGATGAAGGCAGATCAGAAAAATAATTGTAGTCATGCTGTTGAATGAATTTGGATCCAGTGTTCTACTGTACTGTGAATGACTGTTCTACTGTACTGTTTCTCCCTACTGCTTTGCTCCCCTCCCCATAAACAACCCAATTTAGACAGCGTTAGATTGATCTCCTGGCTATTCTGGTTCTCAGAGGATCCGTGTTGGTGTTTTCATTACTGAGTCTGTTACATGTGACCATCGTAGGCCCATGTCCTTTTAGACAAGATGAGTCAATGGCACTTGGGGCCAGGGCAGGTCCCAGCTCGCCTAACACTCAGGAGAAAACACTCCGCTGATCCAGATAGCTGTTCCCCAGGTTCCCTACGGCCTCAGCCCTCTAGACTACATTAGCTAGGATGAGAAACAAGCTTTACTAGAATTAAGAGGCTTCAGGGGGTGAGATGATGCAAATGAGCCCATTTTGTGTAACAATGCCTAAAGCTGAAACAAACTATGGCCTGGGAGAAGTGGATTACTGCAGAGAGGCTCCCACCGGACAAACACCAATGGATACATATTAAATGTTTACACAGACCAAGATTTAACTATTCAATTTAGTTTAAACTATTGTATGATATTCTGATATGTGTCTTTGCATATCAACTTACATCAGAGGATATACCCTCAATAGGGAAACAATATTTGTCATTTCATTTTAGCAGACAGATGAATGAGGGATTTTCATCTCCCATTGAGAGAGACCATGCATAATCGCTTTCTGGTTGGATTGGGAGTTTGGATAGAGCTAGAGGTCTGTTTTTTAAAACAACATATCAAAGATACAGCTAAGATGACACACTCTAAGAAGAGGCTTGTAATATTCCGGACTGAGAATTGACAGGCAGGTCTAGTACACCTTCATTTATGAACTTTAGAATTACCAGTTCTATAGGAGTTTTCTATCTTCAAAAGGAAATAATGAAATTGACAGTCCTCAAACCTTCACGACACCAAACTATACACCATCCTCTATTGTAAAAAGCCAAGGAGACACATATTCACTGTGGAAATTCACAAATATTAATCCGGAGACCAGAGGTTTGCTATTCTTCCATTCAAAGTCAGTGGGGGGGGGAAAGGAGAACAATTGTGGTCGGGTCTATCAAGAACAGAATAAGAGGCTATTGCTATTCTTCCATCCAATGCATTTTCAGTAAGACATGAGTGTGGAGGGTGGAGGAGAGGACGCGAGGAGTCGTGTTCCTAACAATTGAGAAAAGGCTTATGTCTGCGCCTGTCTGTCTGTGTGTTGTTGTACATGATGACATAAGCATGTTGGCTCACATGACAGGCCTAGCTCATCCCTATAAACACCATGTGATGTCTGACTTTATCATGGCCTCAGGGGTTGGAGGGGTGGTGGTTGGGTCCTTAACTTGGTCTTAACGTGTGCCCCCTACAGGTAAGGAGGAGATACAGACGATCTAGACCAATAGGTCTAACTCTGTGCATTTTCAACTGTATATTAACCACTCACCAAGAACATTTTAACTGAGAAATATGTCCCTAATTTGGAGAGCGATATGCTTCAGGCAGTTATATAAACTCCCAAGAGAAATAATTAACAAGCTCAAGAGTATGACTGTTTTTGATTGCACACGTGTTTATTGCCTGTTGTGGCCCTGAATGAGATCAAAAATATTCCAGTGTGTTAGATTCAATTTTCCACTAATACTGGAAATAAAGTCTTTCAATTGCCTGCCAAAAACTGTTGGCTTGAAGCCGCAGGCATGAGGGAATGCAGACACACACACACACACACACACACACACACACACACAAGCAGTCTGTTGTATTTCCAATGTGTGCGTGTGTGTGTGTGTGTGTGTGTGTGTGTGAGAAAGAGTTTTGAGGTTTTATCACTCTGCCATCACAGCAGCTCACAATGTGATCTGCCCACACTCAACACAAGGTCACTCACTACCATTGCCATTTTAAGAAATATACTTTGTCAATACTTTGTGACAGCTGCTGACAGGAGTTGAGGAAAAAAGTAGTGTAGAGTCAATTGACTCATGGATATGTGGTCAAAACATGGGTGTATGACTGTTTTAAAGGAAGAAGACAAGAAATATCTTAGAACTCAACAATAGCCTTGAGGACTTAACAATAACAGATAACAATAAGCCTTCTCAGGTATGAGGAAGACAGAAAGGTCGACTGTATTTCACAGGAGGAGATGGTAAACTTTGAAGCCACCGTGTGAAACAGCTGAGGGTTGAATGTCAACTGGTGTTGATGGATGTGTGTTGTGGCGGTTTGTCAGTTATTCACTGAATGTCCTCCGACGACTAGAGGAATTCTACGTAACTTGCATTGGGATTTAGTTCTTGCTGCACATCTGTGAACTATCTGTGTCATGTATTTAACTTGGCTATCAAAAGGTAATATTGTTGCAATATACTGTATTATGCAATGCTATACAGAGACATACAGTACCTGAAGTTCAGTTTATGAATACAAATTAGATTCAGTTCATCTCAATACACTTCACAACACTTGAAAAAGTTTCAATTCACCACATTTAAAAGACCAGAGGTTGTTGGAGTCTCCAGCCTCCTTCCCTCCCCCTACCCCAGGGGAGGCTGGTGGAAGTAGAAATCGGAGGACAGGCTCATTGTAATGCATGGAACAGAATAAGGAACGGTATCAAACACACCTCTGATACCATTCCTCATTCCGTTCCATGCATTACAATGAGCCCGTCCTCCTATTTCTACCTCCACCAGCCTCCCCTGCTCTCCCCCTTGCCTCCTCACGGTCGACGTCCACCCTGTCCTACAAGGAGGTCCCAGTCCGTGACAGTAGGTGGAGTGGTCACTGTTTAAGGACACAAAGGCCTCTCAACTTTCCATTCTCTGTCGGACACAATGGGAATATTCCCACTAGAGAAGACCCAAGGAACGTCAGGAGTAGTAGCCAGGATAGGAGGTGGCTGGGTATGGAAGAGCCAAGTACATGAACACACGCAGAGGACACACACACACACACACACACACACACACACAGAAGTACAAGCACACACGCATGCACGTGCTCACACACACTCACACACAACCCTTTACTGTCGGAGCTACAATACCGTCTGATAGGTCCTCAAACTCAAGTCTGAAAGAAGCAATCTGCATCATGACTGAGAGGGTACTGATTAGAATGAGTGCCTGGAATGTTACTGAAGTGATGACATAAGCATGTCATCACTTTCTCCCTCAGCCTGATTCTGACACATCTTCTACAAGGAGAGGATGTTCCCTCAGAGTTCATTGTTCCCCCAGCGACACGCCACACACACACACACACTCTCACACCTCACTTGACCTTGGGACTGGAGGGTGGATACTAGTGAACAAGCAGTCCTTCATGTCCCCAAGCTGTACTGCTGTCCTGAATGTAGTGATAGTCATCATAGGATCACTTCAAGCTGTAATACACAAACGTATTACAATGATGTCATAGTTCACAAGTTCATCCTAGTTTCCTCACGTACGGAGGCTGGCGGAGGACGGGCTCATTGTAATGCATGGAATGGATACTGTCAAAATTCATCTGATCCACAAGCTCAGGTAGTGACCGGTGGAGGGTGTGTATAAACCAGTATATGTGAACCCAAATGAATGAACTCAACTCAACTCAAACCCCCCCCCCCCCCCCCCCACCACCACCACTCTACATAGTGTGCCAGGACACTGTGGGCAACAGGCAGGTGGCGTGAACGGTTTCTCCCTCACCATGGGCACCTGTCCACCGCCTTCCGCCTCCCGTCTCCCGCCTCCACGCCCCAGCTGCTCGGCAGGTGACAGACGGACGGACGCGGTGAAGGCGTCGGCATCGCTGTCGGGCCGGTCCAAAGCCTGAAAACAGAGACGCTGTGGACTCTGAGCTCATCTCCTCGACAATCTGCCGCTCAGTTTCCTCAGGGATGCCAGGTACTGAAAATACAATAACAGCTTTAAAAAGAACAGCACAGAGACCTTGGGAGACGTTTGGACTCCAGCCTGGTATGAGATGGGATTGCAGTGGGGTGGGATAGGGATGGTTATATACTGCCCTCTGGTGGAGTTAGAGAAGACTTGCATCCATTCCATTTTCTTTTCATTTATTCAGTAAACGTAATTTAGTTGTACAGCGCTAGATAAGAAATAATATCATCAACATAGAAACAGCAAAGTAACCACACAAATACTTAACGCTTAAATAAAAATTACTTTTATTTTTTAAAATAAATGCATTTTTTTACAGTCTAAAAACAGCAGGCCATGCACTGCTGCTCCGGACATTGGAGGCAAACAAACAACAACAACAACAACGTTATAGGAGGAAAAAAACAACGGCTATGCTTGCTTTTCTCTTACTTCACTTCATTTTTGCTGATTTGTCTCAAACTCCAGGATTCGAAAATAAAAGGGTCTCCTTCATACCAAAAAACATGACTCAAACAAAAAGCTACAATAGTGATAAAATCTGGAAATGAAGTGATATATCGTAAAAAGGCACTGAGCAGAGCTTTGGCAGCCTACATACGGATGCAACAATGGTGGTAGTTAAAAGACAAAGCTAGAGAGCGAATCAGTGCCACAAAACGCTAGAATAGAACACCAACAGTACTTCTGCTTACAGGGGGGCAAGAAGAAAAAAGCACATTGAAAGCCCTTTTATCAATGTTTCAGAGTAATACTAATAGTATATGTAGTGTGAGGAACGTCTTACTAAAATCCTACCAACCTGGAGTTTGAGACTAGTGTTATCTTCATATATATTTATATATATCTTCATTTTAAAAACTCAATAAGACCATAAACATTGGCAGGCACAAATCTTCATACTACACAATGTTGACAGATGGCTTTTCCCCCTCTTTTCTGGAAAAATAATACACTTCCAAAAAAACAGAAAAAAAGCAGCAACGAAAAGAACAACTGTACAATTCTATAAAACCTGTGTTTTTACATTAGTTACAAAAAACTAATACTTCATTTACGTTTCCTTCATACAGATGACAAAAAACAACAACTGACTTTTGCATATTCATTCTTCAAACTTGAGTGACCTATTGCTGGTGCTTAATAATAAAACCAAAAAAAAAAAAAAACTGTACTGAATAATAATACTATACGGTGTAAAATAAAGAATGGCAATAAAGTAAAAGTAGAGTATGCTAGCTGGGATCGCTAGCTGGCGGGGGGGTCTCAGTGCTGAGGGCGCTGAAGACACTTGGCAGCTCTGTGTGTGGTGGTACAACAGACATAGATATACAGAGTCTGGCAAATTCGCAGAATTATAAGAACATTTATTATCGTTATTATTATATCTGTGGGCAGGCTGTTCTCCATGTTGGCACCAAATGTTCCATGACAACAACATTCTTCTCAACATCCCCAGTCTGGAACTTTTAGTACTAACATGCTTCTCCTTGGAATTCTAAATCTCTAGTTTTGCTGAATGTGTTTGTGTGGTTGGTACAGTATGAGGTTTGGCCAGGTCAGAGAGCCCACCCTGGTTTTTTTTTCTTTTTTTTGGGGGGGGGGGGGTCTTAGGAGACATGGTAATTCAATTTGGGATCTGTGTGTGGATGTTCAGACACTGTTGCACGGACCTGCTAACTAATGTCGCCCACAAAGCAGGAGAGGGCTTGGTTAGAACTCTCAAAACACAACAGTTGGCGGTTGTAGTGTTTCACACAGCTGGCTATAGAGCTAATGAACAGAGAGGAGAGGGGGACTGCCACTGGAGGTATGATCTAACCAAAAAAAAGAAAGAAAAAAAAAACACCATGAAGAAATAACTAAAGGATATTTAACTACAGCTTACTCTGCAAGCGGCCGTCTCTACAGTGTAGAAGTGCTTACACGTGACTTCATGTGGACGAGGGAGGAAAACAGGAAAAACCTTCATCTCTAATAAGAATATAAAAGGCATGTACTGGTATTGACGTCCAAAACTGCCTATGGTAACCCCTTATGATGTTAGATTGGCCTGTGTTTGTTTGTTTGTGTGTGTGTGTGTATGTATGCATCTTTGAATAATTATGCACGCATGTGTGTGTGTGTGTGTGTGTGTATCTTTGAATAATTATGCACGCATGTGTGTGTGTGTATCTTTGAATAATTATGCACGCACGCACCCATGTGTGTGTGTATGTGCATTTTTGAATAATTATGCACGCATGTGTGTGTGTGCGTGCGTGTGTGTGTGTGCGTGTGTAAGTGATGGTGACATGGCACTCTGCAGCATACTTTAGAGCATCATGACATAGGCTATACAGTCATTGGGACATGGTGTGAATAACACATTAATAACACGTTAATAACACGTTAATAACACGTAAGGCATTCCAACAACCTCAAGGTACTACAGTATGTCCACACCTCGCCAGAATGACAAAAATCAAGAAAGAAAATCAAACAAACAGGGATAGATAAATAAATAACTGGATTCTTCAATAAGCACTGTTCTAATAAAAGGGTTTGTGGTCTGGTCGGATTATCATGACACATGATCTGAGGATCTGACAGGTCAGTGACACAATCAGCTCCTTCAGTAGAGTCACAGTGTGGAGAGAGAGAGATAGAAAAAGAGAGAGAGAGAGAGAGAGAGAGAGAGAAAGAGAGAGAAAGAGAGTCTTTGGGATGGAGAGGAGGACTCCTGGTGTCTGATAGGTTGTCATGGACGTAGCTTAGTGACCGTCACTCCAAGCAAGAGACAGGCGTCCCCTGGGCACAGGAGAGGGGGTGGGAGAGGTGGAAAGGGGGCTTGTGGGAAGAAAAACAACGCATTTCCTGTAAAAGGGGTGGCGGGGCGAGGCCTCTGCTGGCTACAAGGAGGCCACAGGGGTTGGAGTTCAGAGTTTGTGTGGACTGCCTGGAGCAGAATTAGTGTTTTACATATGACTGTCAGCATGAATGCAAAAAAAAAATCATAAAAACGGTGTCAGCTTCTTAACAATCATGGCAATAGTGGGCCTCATCTGCACTTTAGCATGGTTCCCCCCCCAAAAATGTAAAAAGACCGAAAAAATAGAAGAATAAAATAAACCCAAAAGACCTATTCCCCCTCCCACCCCCACCCCACCCCCAACTGCACCCCTCCTGACCCCCTGTAGCTGGGGGTGGGGGGGGGGGGGGTCACTCAGACCCAGCCGCTGGTCAGCTTGTAGAACATCTCCTCATCCAGAGATTCGTTCTGGTCCTTGGCGCGCGTGGACAGGAAGATGTAGCCGCCGATGAACTCGTGCACCACCTTACAGTCCACCTCGGCACAGACGAACGACAGGCTGGGCTCGTCCGCAAATTCCACCGTCACCTGGGGTACAGAGAGAGGGGGGGGGGGGGAGGTCATCTTGTGACATTGGGCTTAGCGACCTGGCGGTAAACTAAAATGTCTTCTTCTCTGGTGTCTCAGCGGAGCCTCCTTACCATCTTGATCTCCCAGTTGACGTTCCACTGCTTCATGTTGGCGAAGCGCCAGGTCTTGATGGCGTCTCCCGTGGTGGCGTCCATCCGGATCAGACGGTTGTAGGTGATGCCGATCAGCTCTTCCCTCTTCACTCCTTGGAATCTGGGAAGGATGGAGAGAGAGAATTCCCAGTGAACTCACGGCTTGGGGGGTGTGTGTGTGTGGGGGGGGGGGGGGGGGGGTGTGTGGAGTATGTGTATGTGAATAATGGACAGAATTTAGATTTCTACCATGCGATACTGTACATACCGAGAATGTGATGTAATGTTAAAACACAGCAACAGCATATCACCACATAATGAAACACACACACACACACACACACACACACACACACACACGGATACGCCGGAAGATGTGTGTTATTTGAGTGCAGGAGAGTGTAGAGGGACTGACTTGGCAAGGAAGTGAGTCATGCCGAACTCTGGCAGGGACTGCCACGCCTGGATGAAGCGCATCTTGGCCTCGATCAGACTCATCTGGGCCACGTTCTGATGGGCCTCCAGGATCCGGGCGGAAATCTGACAAACACACACACATACAGTAAATCAGAAACATGTTGAAATATACTGAACACCACTGACACACGCACACCACCGTAAGGAAACCTAGGCCCCTGAACACACACACACACACACACACACACACACACACACACACACACACACACACACACACACACACACACACACACACACACACACACACACACACACACACACACACACACACACACAAAAGACAACAAACTGCCCTTCTGAAGAGCCAGGCTAAGGTCAATGAGCCATAGTGAGGCTCCCCACCCCAATGTGTGTGAGTGAGTGTGTGTGTGTGTGTGTGTGAGTGTGTGTGTGTGTTTCTTTACAGCCCTAAAGTTGCGTTCAGAGCAGCACAGCCCAAACACTCGACCAATGAGTCAGTCAGTGGGATGAGCAGCAGACAGATGTGCTGCTGACCTGGGTCTTCAGGACACACACACACACACTCACCACTTTGACATCTAACAGTCGTTCACAAAACCCTCAATAAGGTGCTGATTCTCACTCTGTGGTGAACCACCAACAGCTGAGCAGACGAGGTGGAGTTTTTATCACGTACAGTACGAACCACCAAGCTTGCGCATTCTCAGTGGAAAAAAAAACGTTCTCCCACCCCAGTTTTGAGTGTGTTAGTGGTCGAAAAGACAAACGGGAATATGGCCGCTTAGATATAACACTAACCGAGGCAATCTGCTTCTTCCCAAAGGTTACAAAGTGAGACCGAACGACCTCTTGTGAGACTAATGTTACGGAGATCTACTTCCACAGATCGACAGAGTTCAGCGAACCGTCCTCCATGACAACAGCGTTCTAGCTGGTTTCCCCCCCCTCACTAGAATGGCGAATGCCTCAGAACTTGTGGAGCCAAGAGGGCGCCCGGTTAGAGGTCTCAATCTCAGAGCTAGGTTCGCTGAACTCTCCGGCTCTGCTACAACCACCCCAGAGGACAAACACGTCTCCACTTACCAGGTCCCTGATATAGCCTGGCTGTAGAGAGGGGAGGCAGGGATGGGAGGAGGACGCAAAAAGGAAGGGAGAGAAGAGAGGCAGAGAGAAAAGGAAGAATAGAACAAAAGACAGAAGGAAAAAAAACAAGCAAGTGAGAACACAGCCGTCGAGCAGAGGGAAAGAAATAGCATCAACATAACCAAACAGATCAGGGTCAACGGAATCAAGGGAGAGAGGTTCGGGGGGCTTGTACAGTCTAGGGTCATGCAGCAGGCAGGCTCCACGAGGAGAGAAAGCAGCAGCAGCAACAGCAGCAGCAGCAGCAGCAGCAACAGCAGCAACAGCAGCAGCAACGGTCACAGTGTCTGTATCTGTCAGGGCAAGCAGAAGGTTAAGAACACACATTCTACCTCACCACACTTACGGGGCATTTCGTTTCTCATTTCTCACCATTGGATAGCAACGTTATTACGGCGAAAGGTGTAAAAAAAAAAAAACGTCAGTAGAGGCTCTAGTGTATTCCCACCTCATAATAAGACAATGATATGAGTGATGTGGCCATGGATGTGGCCATTTGGCATTTGGGAGAGGTGTAACTCCTGCTTTGTCCACTAGATGGCGATGCTTTACAAGGCATGGTACAGCAGAGGCACACAGAGCTTGAGCTGTGTGATTATCAAACAGAATTCCCTTTGTTTGTTGTTGTGATGGCTTCATTTGCTTTCTTTTGCGTAAATATATATATATATATATATATATATATATATATATATATATATATATATATATATATATATATATATATGTATGTTTGGCTAAAACCTAGAAACTAGTTTACTCCCAGTGATCTAAACATTCCTGTGCGTATCCTTAGGGAATCGTGGCACGGAAGTCCCATCGTGGGAGTCCAGGGAGAGGAAGTCCAGTTGGGAGGAGGGGGGGGAAGAGAGAGGGAGCGCCCTGCGTGGCTCCCACAGCTGACTGAGACACTGGAGTGACTTTTCCCACCCTCTTTTTCCCGCTCAGCATTCCCAAGCAGGATCCATTTCCTGATGCTCCGCACCCAACACACACACACACACACACACACACACACACTTCTCTTTGCTGAGCCCTCCCCCATGCCCCAGTCAGTCCAGGCTGAGAAGACTCCTGCTCTTTCATGTGTAGCCTGAGGGATGTCCCCTGCTTGGCTGGTTAGGACTGAGACTGGAGCTGGAGCCGGGCCAGAACCACAGGGCCAGAACCACAGGGCCAGAACCACAGGGCCAGAACCACAGGGCCAGAACGACAGCCCCGCGGGCCTGGGCAGAGAGAGGCTAGGGCTGCTGCTTGGGAGTGAACTAGGACTGAGACCAATCTTCCCCCTCTCTTTCTCATACAGAGAGCGCAGGCACACACACACACACACACGGACAAACACCCACATGTGCGCACATAAGCACGCGCACTCGCACGCACACACACTTTTTCTATCCTTCAGTCTTCCTGTTTTTAGGTAGGAATTCCCGCCCCGCTCTTTTCCGTTTTTTTTAAGTGGTGACAATAACAGCATTCCATTACGAAATACTCCGAAACCCACCAGACAGTCGGTACATGATCCACCCTAGACGTTTCCTGTTTGACAAGCTTCCCGGTCCTCCCATGGCTCTCCCATAGACCTGTCAGAGCCTCCCAGTTAGCCTAGCCTAGCCTCTCCCACATGTTAGCTTCCTAGACGGCCACAACACGTCAGGCTAAGGCTATGGTTACAACCCCAGACCCAGATCCAGATCCAGACGACTGCTGAGTCATCACTTACCAACATCCCCCC
Source organism: Argentina silus (assembly GCF_951799395.1). Classification (NCBI taxonomy): domain Eukaryota; kingdom Metazoa; phylum Chordata; class Actinopteri; order Argentiniformes; family Argentinidae; genus Argentina; species Argentina silus. The sequence goes on from NC_139667.1 coordinate 15,989,947, forward strand.
CCACCCCCCCCAAACACAACATCCCGCTTTTCCTATACAGCTTAATCACAACCAGATTGAGTGAGTAAGCTCAGGCAGACCCCCCCCCTCCCCAACCCTCCACATATGAACAGGCATGTAACGCAGCAGTTCCAATGTACACACTTCAGCCTATCATTTACATAGGAATCTGCTAAGTACAGATCACCATTTTCCTGCCACTTAAGTGTAAGTTAATGTTTTCTTAGCGAGGGTTTGGTGCTCACTAGTCGTGTTTCTCGCCATGGGTCGGCTGTTGGCGGTTTGCTGCCAGGCCCTCAGAATGACAACCGCTTTAAACTCCGTCTGGGTGTCTCTGGCTGTGTCCACCTATGTTAGATTCTATTCCTTGTCCCCTTTCCTCCAGGACCACAGATCAGACAGGACAGGATGGGTGGAAGCAACATGGTGGACACCTATCCAGTCCTTTCACCTATCAGCGGTAATGAAGGATAGAAGACATGGAGGAGGCAAAAGGAGGCACTGGGACACATCCCTTGAGCTTGACTTGTGGGAACAGGGAGCGTGGTCCACTGTCCTGGGTTCCCCTCGGAGAGAGAGGGAAGGAGGGAGGAGGGGGAGGTGTCAGGGAGACTGCATTCCTGTGCAAGACAGCCAAGATGTCAGGAGACGCCCAGCTGGGAACCATCAGGCATTGCCTCCATCCTCCCCTCCCACAACCAGGGGTAAACAACCTCCCCCCTAACAAACACACAAGTCCCTCTCTCCCCATCTGCACACAGAGTCCCTCTCTTTGTATATAGTCCAATATAGTCCACTACTTTGCGCACCGCCCCCCACATAGAGAAAGTAGAGAGTTATCCAGCCACACAGACATATACAGTCAGTCTCCAGTCAGTCAGTCAGTCAGCCAGCCAGTCAGCCAACTAGTCAGTCTCTAGCCAGCCAGCCAGTCAGTCAGTCAACAAGCTTTGTTGTTTACCTGCTTGTTCTTGTACTTCTTCAGGTAGCGAGGCGACACCAGACACTCAGGGTTGATGTCTGTGGTGATGGGCTCAGCGATGAACTGGGGGTCAGGGTTCATATGCTGCATCTTGAGGAAGGACAGAATATTCTGGACCTCCAGGTTGTAGGAGCTGTCAGCCATGGTCTTCCCTTTGGAGGCCAGACGGCACGCAGCCATCCAGTGGGCGTACTGCTTCTCCTGCAGGGGAGAGGAGAGGAGGGGGGGGGGGTTAGAAGAACAACAATTCATTGGTTATTTCAAAAGTTGGTCTCAAACCTCTTTACAGTCCTTTGTATGGGACAGTGTAATATTCAGCCTCTTTTCTAGTGCCTTTGTTTAGATCCGTCTGCATGTGTGTTTATGTCTATTCAAACAGAAACATGACAGATGTTCAAAGTGTCGCATTGTTGACATTGTGACAGACTGCGGTGCAGTGGTCCTCCGGTCAGGTAGGGGGAGCAAGGGAGCCACACTCACAGTGTCACACCGCAGCCAGATTTCGTTCATGCCGTCGGCCACCGGGATTAGCAACTTGATGATGAATTTCTGACCGGAGATATTGACATCTGGTGTCACCTCACAGCCTACAAAGAGAGACGGCACAGATCAGAGAGGAGGGGGCGGGGGGGGGGTCAACTCCATTCATCACAAACCACCATGGATCACAGACGTAGGTCAGGTCACAAAAATGAACTGTGGCATTCTTTTGTGTGTGTGTGTGTGTGAGAGGGAGAGAGAGAGACAGAGAGACAGAGTATGCAAGTGTGCATGTGCGTGTGTGTGCGCGCGTGTGCGTGAGATAGAAAGAATGTGAATGTGTGTGTGCGTGTGAGAGAGAGAGAATATGGGTGTGTGTGCGTGTGTGTGCTTGTACCTCTAAGATTCATTTGGAGGGTGGGCGTCCCATGAGCCTCCTCTTTGCTCTTGTAGCAGGAAATGGTGATGTCCTTGAATGTGCACCAGTATTGCTTGTAGCCTTTCAGTGTCAGTTTCTTTGGCCTGGAGATCACACAACAGAGAGAGCTGTCAAGCCTCGGAAAAAAAAAAAAAGGTGGAAAAAAGCATCCCCCCTTTTCTTTAAGGGGAGCCAAGGCTGAAAGAGAGAATGAGAGAGAGAGAGAGAGAGAGAGAGAGAGAGCTCTTTCTCAGCCTTGGTATAGGACTGATTGAGTCAGCACTGTGAATGGGAGAGGAGCCAGCATTCGGCATGAACATTAATGGAGGACAATTACCGTACCAAAAGCCTCTTGATAATGCCTCCTATTCTTCTATCTTTTACGAGACTATCAAACCACAATGGCTACCTGCTTGTCAGCAAGGGCCCCTGTCCAAAAGGTTTGGATTCCTGATAATGTTCCATATTGACATACAGAACCAGGGGAGGCTGGTGGAAGTAGAAATGAGAGGACGGGCTCATTGTAATGCATGGAACGGAATGGGGAATGGTAGGGGACCCATTTCTAACTCCCATTTCTACCTTCACCAGCCTCCCTTGTTACATACATATAACTCTGGAGAGCCAACTCCTAATCTCCTAATTTGTTATTGTTCTGTTTTATGTATTTCGTGTCCGTCATCCGAACGTAATGCGTACGAAATGTGTACTTTGTACCAAGAAAAAGAGTGCGTAACAAAATAAATGCATGATTATATTTGGTATATATGCTCAGGCCCACAACAATCAATGTGTCTTCACATCTAGTCAGCTCATCTGGGTGAAGCTCCTCCCCCTGTCCAAAACCCTTCCCCAAGTTTGAAACTAAACAGACAACAGCGCTCCCATTTAGTCTGCAAACCTTGTTTCCCGCTGGCCTGGTATTAGATTCCCTGTCCCTGGGACAATGCATTCCTTCCACACGCATGGCCAGTCATTAAACAACATCAAGGACAGAAGGTAAAGTGAATCAACAGAGGTAGTCTGCAGAATTAGGGCCGGCTGGAGGAGAAGCAGGGAACTCACTTGAAGACTCTCACATAGTCAGCCAACTCAGGAATGGACGTGATGTCGCCCTGTAAGGAGGAGGAGAGAGGACAAACAGAGTTAGCGCAGGTCTGATGGATGTCAATAAAGGAAAAAGAAGGGGTTACGGACAGGGCCTTAAATTAAACAACAACCTCCATCTTGATTCTCGAGACTTGCAAAGTCACTGCTCAGAGTTGCATGAGAAAGACAATATTGGTTACGTAACATCTGAAAGCTTAACTTCCTTTGACTTCCGACTCAAATAAGCTGTATAAACTTTATAAAACAAGTTGATGGGGCGGGGCATATTTAACAATGGCTACCGTACATGTGATAGGTCGCTGCCAGTACAGTATTTAGCCCTTTGCAGTTGTTTAAGGAAATATCTCACTTCCCCAGTTGTCACATACAGGCACTGTTCATAACAAGTGGACTGTTTCAACAGCAGTAACGATTGTTTCTGAATTCCTGTTATAAGTACGGTTGTTTCACCGTGTGTGTTCAGCAGGGGAGGCAGATTTCTACCTCCGCCAGCCTCCCCTGATGTGCGGTGACTGTTACTTCTGTTGTGTGTGTGTGTGTGTGTGTGTGTGTGTGTGTTACTTGGGTTCCTGCTGTCAACCAGTGGTCACTGGTTGCAAAAAGGCTGCACACCCACTAGGTCTCCAGCCACCAGGGCTGAAGACCGCTGTTCAAAAATCAACTGTTGATCTGAACAATACAGTTCTGGGTTTTTTTCTTCTTCTGTGTTGACTGTGGAGGAGGCATACCAGTGTGTTGGAGGTCTTGCCCCCCTCCAGAGTGATCTCCAGGTCTGACAGGGCAGCGTCCACCTCGTCCACCTCCTTCTCACTGTTGTTCATGTGGTTGTCTGACGACATGATGGACAGCTTGTTGATGTGGTACTGGTGGAGAGAGAGAGAGAGAGACCTTGTATCACAATCCGCTGTCTGCATGGAAATCCCCTACTGAATGCGTCATGCATGACATCACAAGAGCAACACTAGAAACCTTGGATTTTGCAAATCCCAACAGGATAAAATGATAATTATTATTATTATTTTTTTAAATCGAGTTTAAATCGCTCATCGGTTTTGCTCGTCTCCGGTGGATCTTGTTGCTATGTACACTACGTTGCTATGTAAAAAAGTGACCAGTCTCGTTCATAGCGTATTTAATGGTAATTGCCACATAATTATCACCTAATAAATACTTTCGGATTTCATAGGAACTTGCTGAAGTGAGTGCCAGAACAGAACACACCAATAAGCTGGTTTCCAATGTAATTCAATTCTGCGAAGTTGGTGCCAGAAAGTCCCATTTGACACCACAACCTTTCTCCGTTTAGGCATCAGGCAACAAGAGCACTGCAACATGGAGCCATGAGAGAAAACGGTGATTGTATCTGTACAGTATGGCAGGGGGGACAATGAGGGAGGGTGGGAGCTGATGATTTAGGAGGGGGGAAACGAGTGGGCGGGCCTGGGGATGCTGCAATCTCAGCACATCTAAAAGAGACTGTAAATGTGTCTTTACCAGGAGCACATGTGACACCAGCTAGCCGCCAGGGCCAATCGCGTGCCAGGGTTTTACTGTAACAATCACTTGACAATGGAAATACCCAGCGTCTGGTCTGGTCAGGGTCCTGTTGGTAGAGAGGGGAGGTCTTGGAGGCCCCCCTGCCCCCTTGTCCGTTACGGAGAACCTCTCTCCATGCTTTCCCCCCCCATGTGGCCCTAAGCCTACAGTATGACTCACCAACACTAAATACAACTTGTTGACAAACGGTATTTATACTGTCAACCCACCCCCACATCCCACTGCACCCCCTCAACATATGAATGAACAGCTGCCCCAGAGAGAGAGAGAGGGAGCGGGAGAGAGAGAGAGAAAGAGAGAGGTCTAGGATTTCAGAATGTAGGACAAAGGCCTCTACGTGTCTCCACCTCTGACGCCTACGCTCTACTGACAGTGCCTTTAAAGCCAGCTCCAGTGGGGCCTATTACTAGTGTGTTTGCGTGTGTGTGTGTGTCTGTGTGTGTGTGTGTGTGTGTGTGTGTGTGTGTATGAGTGTTTTCCATGTGCGTGTATGTGTTTTCCGTGTGTGTATGAGTGTTTTCCGTGTGTGTGTTTTTTTCCTCAGTGTGTGTGTGTGTGTGTGTGTGTGTGTGTTGGGATTGAGGACAGTAGGCTGTCTGGCTGGCAGGCCTTGCCCTGAGTGTATACGACCCACCCTCTGGGCAGGATTCCAGATAGAGGCCTGATTACTGTTCTCACGAGGCAGGCTAATCGCTAACCGCTATACTTATGGCATACCCAGGTGATAGCCTGGTAACGCTAGCCAGCTATGGAGGGCTGGACATTAACATGCCTCAATTTAGACCATCGCAAGTTCCCTTCACACTAAGGTTCAACCCTCAACACACCCTCTTCTCCCTGTCTGCCGTCCCCCCCCCCCCCCCATCGGTGAAACCTTAACCATACAACACTCACAGCCAGCCGAAACATACTGAAGCAAGAGAGCAGCGCTAACAGACAGGTAGCGACAGGCTAGTGCTAATCCAAACACACCAGTTGGATTAGCATCTTTAGCATCTCCTGGGGGGCAGGGGTTGGGGGGGGGGGGGGTTGAGGGACGAAACACAACACCGACAACGTGTAGGTGTATTAATAAACACCCGTGTTGAAAACATTACAACTCTGAGTGGGTTATAGAGGAAATGTGTCCAGGTCTGTAGCCGGTTGGGTTGGGGGCGGGTGGTCGAGTCGGGGCTCAGTCCCCCCCATGGCCTCTATAATTACATCAGCCTAGGGGGTGGGGGGGAGGACAGGGTGGCGTCCCCAGGTCTATTCAGTCAGCTTTACGACGGTCGGAAATAGCAGGGCCGCCCCAGGCTAAGGGGGCAACCTGAGGGGGCAAAAGGGGCTCTGATCCCCTCACCCCCCCCCCCCCCATCCCCAAAAGGGGACTCAGATCCTCTACACCCCCCCCCCCCACGAACCCTATATTCACTCCCTTATCCCCTCTCTCTCCAAACTGCTTATATTACACAGCCCGGATGATATAAAAGAAGAGTGTGTGTGTGTGTGTGTGTGTGTGTGTGTGTGTGTGTGTGTGTGTCTGATCCGTCTTCAGCCGCGAGCAAGTCCAACAGCTCTTGAAAAAGGCTGTCAGTGAGGTGTCTCGAGTCTCACCAGCCTTAATGTCTGGACTCTGGGTGTTGGGAGCGGCCAAGTCAACAACAACTACGGCGCGGCTGGTCGCCGCAAGGGCCGTTCTGTTCCGTTACGGTTTGCTCTGTGTAAACCAACCCTCTTCAGCTGGCCGGGCACTCACAGACTCAACGGGGTGAGGGTCAGCAATTTCAATACCAAGTTGTGTATATATATATATATATATATATATATATATATATATATATATATATATATATATATATATATATATATATATATATATATATATATCGGCGATAACGTTATTGAAAATGGAAAGTGTAATCATGTAAAAAAAAAGCCTCGCGGTGCCGGGGCCCCTTTCCAGGAAGACCTCTATAGGCTGAAACAACGTCACGTTCGCTGCTTCTGGTGCAGAAGACAGTTGAGAGGGTTTGACCGCCACACCTCTGCACAGCAGCGGGCCAGACGGCCGTATCCAAGCTGACAATAGGCAGCGGGCAACGAGCCCATCCAATTCATTAGCTGTTCAGCAGGCAGGGCGCCCACGGAGAACAGAACCGCAGGTCCTCGCACTGCAGGGCTTCGGAGGCAGTCCAATTAAGATGACCCAGACATCACATCACACACACACACACAGACGTCTCACTTGCAGGGCGGCGAACATCATCATCTCCTCCTCGGTGCACTCGATTTCCTCCAGCAGGATGGCCCACTTGGACTGTTCGTAGAGCTGGTTCACCCGGATGGCATCGTACTGCAGGGGGCGAGAGGAGATACCATTAACCCTGACACTCACACACACACACACACACACACACACACACACACACACACACACACACACACACACACACACACACACACACACACACACACACACACACACACACACACACACACACACACACACACACACACACAGCTGAGACAACAGGATAGGGAGGAAGTGCCCCTTCTGGGCTAAGGCCCCCCAAATCTGCCAGCTGCAGAAACTAGGCTGGTGGGGTTAAGCTTGTTTCCCCTGTGTGAGCTAATGACACAACTTAGGTTGGCCCACTACAGACCAGATACATGTTATGTATCTACGCACGCACAAAGTCCTGCTCGGAATTACACTGCAAGAGTAAACAGTCTTTTATCCTAACAAAGTTTCCAGGGAACCTCCACGACGTTTCCCAAGAACCTCTCATCATTCTGGGTGCATTCCAAAACAAAGCTCCGGATGAAAAGGCCTTTGCGGTGCTGTACCTTGGGGTTGAGGTCGAAGAAGCTGTGGTACTTAAACCGCAGCAGGAGCACCTCGTTTTCCTTCACGTCCTGCTCCATCAGGGACCTGGATGAGTCCAGCCACCTGCGCGCGCGCGCACACACACACAAAATCAAAACACACACTTATCCACTGAACAGACAGCACCATCACATACTTGTACAGCTACCAGAATTGCATCAAGAGTCGGACGAGTTGCTATGGTGAGGCGACCCAAGCTTTTCAGCTTCACTTGTGACCCATAAAATGATCAAAGTGAATATTATGTATCCACAACATGTCCAACATGACTATGGTGGCCCATGTGACTATCCCTGCACATGATGTTGACCCCCCCCCCCCCCCCTCCGGGTTAGTTACACTAGACTCACCCCTGGTTGATTTTGGCCTTGTCCAGGAGGGACTGGGGCTTGTAGAGCTTGACCAGGATATCGGGCGAGGAGATTGGCTGGCTGACAGCGAGGATGCTGGGATTGCCCTCGGAGAGGGGGCTGTCTCCGAACCAGGCGGTGGTGGGGGACAGGGGGCTCCCGTCTCTGGAGTCGTAGGTGGGGGTCATGGTCTTGCTGTAGAGGCCGGGGCTGGAGTAGATGCTTCCTGAAAACACACACACTCCCATTAGCACCCTATGGTTGGTTATCAAGACACACACACAAACGCGCGCACACACACACACACTTCAGGGCCCCTCTATACCAGTCCTGCAATATAGTGAACACTTATCTACTCACAAGACAGTCACAAGACCCTTGCAAAAGAAAAGTGAACACTCACACAGCACAAATAGTACCACCAACACAAGTGCTTACAACAAAAGTGAACACTTCCACAAACACACATGAGCAGGCAGGCAGCCAGCACGGTCTGCTCTACGCCAGTGTGACTACCAGCGCCGGCGCTGATGATGAGTGGTCTTGATGGTCGATGCTGCGTTTGGGGTTGATGATGCGCTTTTTAGCATGCATGTGATGCACATGGTCGTGGTCACTCACGGTCCACAACCTGCCACATAGCACACTAGAGCACAACCAGCAGCAGGAGGGAGGGGGGAGGAGGGGGGGGGGGGGACACTGGGGGAGGGAGGGGGGGTACTGAGGGAGGGGTACACCAGAGTGAGATAGCATAGTTCCAAAAGCTAGCTGCTTGTTTGTGTTCCATTACGAAAAGAGAGAGAGAGAGAGAGGGGGGGGGGGGGGCGTATTGGGTCTGTTGGGAAATATGGTTTGTTGTTTTGAAAAAGAGACTGAGCATTGAATGAATTAATGGATTGTAGCACTAATTTGCCTTCTGACTTTCGTAACTTTTGTTTTCCCTTCACTCAAATCAAATGATGAATGATTTACTTTAG
>NC_139667.1:16003689-16051189 GCF_951799395.1 Argentina silus
AGACAGTCTCAAAAGGAGGAGAGACAGAACTTCTTGGCTTGGCGAGAATTGCTTGTTTAGTTTGTGTTACTAAAGCAAAAGCATTCCATGGGTTTTAAGGACTACCAGATGGGAGTTCGCTCTCCTGCTCTCGCTCTTCCTCCCTCCCTCCCTCTCTCTCTCTCCTCCCTCCCTTCCACCCTCTCTCTTTGCTTTTTCGTTGCAGCACAATCCCTGTGCCCTTATACAGCCATTTGAATACAGGCGTGCTGCCTAGCCTTAGCACCACTGAGCTATGTGAAGACTGTATGTGTGTGTGTGTGTGTGTGTGTGTGTTCTAGTAGAGAAGGGTGTGTGCGGAGGATTCAAGATAAATTAAATCATGGTCACTGTGTTGCCTTCCTGACATTTTACTACAATAATTAAAAAATAAATAAACGTATTTCCCCACATAGCAGTCAACATGGGCAAAACATCAAATCTCTCTCCATTGAGATACTGTTCTAATATCATAATATCATGTAGAGATGGCTAAAAGGGTAGAGAAGCTATCATGGACTACGTTTGTGGATATGAGAGGGGGATTATATACCCACGATTACAACTTTTGGGCCAGGCCCTAGCACCTGCGAGGGGGGGGGGGATAACAAACAGACAGAGCCCCTCTCTTCATCCGTCACATGAAAGGAGGAGAGCAAGAAGGAGGAGAGGGGTAGAAAGGACAGGAATGCAGTATGCTCTGATGTAGCCTGCCAGTACTGAAAGGGAGGAGAGAGGGAGAGATGGAGAGAGGGATGGAGGAGGAGAGAGGGAGAGATGGACAGATAGGGCTACACACACCAGAGACCTGCAGGTGTTACTGAGCCAGGTTTGGATGTTTGGGTCGTAACAGTGAAGGTTATGATTCGGGGAGGGTACGTTGATCCTAGATCTGTGCCTAAGGTCAACTTCTACACCAGAGAGGGGCACATGTAGGCATGTTTGAGGGAAGCTTTGAATCTGAAGCAATCTGCCCAGTTTTGAGTACATGTGGTTTGAATTCCAGTAGACCAGCACACAGCACCTACAGCAGGCATCAAACCTGTGTGACAGAAAACCTTAGTTAGTGCATAGGTGTGTGTCATAGGTGTTGGTGGTACTCACTTAGAATTTCCTGTCTTTTGCCACTTCTGACAAGCCATAACTTTGCGCCTAAAACATCTTTTTTTTTTTTTTGCTTCATTCATTTCCATTAGAAATCCTGACGCCCACACACCGCGTACAAGTAAGACCCATCTCCCACCGACGTGGGTTGTGACAGGACCCAGGCTGCCAGCCAGGTACAGGGCCCGACTGCCAGCGATGAAGACACGTTAGAAATGATTCATCGCTAATGTAGCGTACCATGACACCACCCACACCGGCATAGGTATCCACAGTCCTACAGTAGTTCACACAGCCCACCACAGGCAGAAAGAACGCGTCATCCCTCCTCTCCTTACCTGACCGGTTAATTAACCACATCTGAACGTGTCGTTCATTGAGCTGTGATCAATTAGCCGATAAGAAGGGACATTAAATCAAGGGCTTCTTCCGGAGGCCGAAGTGGAATGCACTAGATGACGGATGAAGCATCTCACGGCACTCTGCAAGCCTTCGCTGTTCCGAGGGGAAAGGAGGTAACAATGAACTGAAGAGGCAGGGAAGTCACGGCACCGGTATTCATCATCGGATTAAATGTAGCCATCTTGGGTCGACGATCGCATGTGAAACAACTGGGTGTATTTTGTTGTGTTGTGTAGTCTAACCCTAATGCATCACATGAAATCATTAAAAAAAACCTAATTTGATGAGGGTCACAGCAGGACTTAACATCAGTTGGCTACAGTATCACTTTTACAAGCCCTGTCGGGATGTGTGGAATTTCTTGTGTTTGGTGGGAAGTGTGTTCCTATTCCTACCAAACAACACAACGTTAAAGGATAAATCAAGACTACTTTGGGAAAACTCAGGCCAAACCCCCTTGACACTTGGGACAGTCAACCAGACCGCAGGTCTGACGGCTCCACAAATCAACTGGACTGCAGCAATGAAACGAACCACACATAAACCTCTGTTGACCACAGTGACCATGGAGGACAGAGTCCAAGACCTGACCCTACACCTCCATCTCTCTCTCTATCCCTTCCTCCTTCTCTGGCCCTCTCTCTCTGTCCTTCCATCCATCTACCCCTCCCTTTATCCATCTCTGTCCTTCCATCCATCCATCTCGCTCAATCCATCTTTGCACCAACCCCACCCTCTCTTTTTCTCTCTCTCTCAGACTGTCTCTCTCCATCCCTCTATCTTGTCCACAGGCAACAACAGGACCTACAGGTACAGGGCAGGACTGAGCGGTCAGACCTAAACCACCAGTGACAGGCCCGTCCCAGTCCCAAGCCCAGGCCCATCCCAGGCCCAGCCCAGACCCAGGCCCAGGCCCAGCCCAGACCCAGCCCAGACCCAGCGGCCTCCAGTGTAGCAGAACACCAGGCCGGAGTCAGAGTGGCTAAGTGGAGAGGCATGACTGACATCAGGCCTAACTGGTGCTCTCTCTGGGTTGTCCGACCTGGAAGAAGAGGCCTTCCTTTGTAGCACCTCAGGCTCCCAGGTCCTACCGTCATGTGCTAGTCATTGACAGCCTACATGTCCTGTCTACTGAGGTGGGAGTACACAGACTACTGTCACCAGAGGAGCTGTGTGTTTGTGGATGGGTGTGTGTGTGTGTGGGTGGGTGCCGTAGTGTGTGCTCCAATAAAGTAAAAGAGTGAGGCGTCCACAGTATGTCTAGACAGGACATCAGGTCCACAGCCCATGAATAAGATACATTTCACAGGACAAATTAATCTCTCGTTGGACCCAATCTGATGCCAACCAGTGACATTCCTTCAGATTCACATCCAAATACCTCGCCTTTTATGCAGCTTAATAATTTCATGGGCCCGTTCTTGGTAAATTGCACCATGACAAGCCATGATAGCAGAACATTCTTTAGATGTGCAAATCGACACGAAATGGGGAAACAGATTTGCTATGATTTGCCTCATTGCCCTCATGGCAGTGAGGGATACAAACGACACCCAAACATGTTTTTTACTCAAAGTTCTTGCATCTGAAGAAGGAAACCACTCGCGTCTCTCCCCCTCACCAACTCTGAGACAAGCCAAATAAGCAACACTGAGCAGGATTTGAGGGCTGCCAGAGAATATCAAAGTTCAAAGCAGGAGTGAAGCTGGGCGAACTCACTCATTTCATTACTACAGTCTTCTACTGAGGTCCCATTCCATTCCTACCCCAGATGGACTGTGTCTCTCTCTCTGTCTGTGTGTGTGTGTGTGTCTGTGTGTGTGTGTGTGTGTGTGTACAGCTGCTGTGGACATGGACATGGGAGAACTACAGCAGCAGCAATAATTGATTTGATCCCTTTAACTGGTACTGGTTTTCGTTCCTTGTGAATGTGTGATTCAGGACGCCTAGAGAAGAATCTCTCCCTGCACACATCTGGTGAACGCAAAGGAGGGAGGGGGGAGGAGGAGGAAGAGAGAGAGAGAGAGAGAGAGAGAAAGTGTATTTGTGTATGTGTGTTAGTGATGTGTGCTTACTGTTACTGTATGTTCCAACGGATTGGAGAACTAGGGGGAAAATTCCCTTCCAAATCAATCCATTTGGAGAGTGGAAGAGATAGTTAGATAGATAGAGAGAGAGAGAGAGAGAGAGAGATTATCCGGGTGCTCATTGTTGTCTCTTTCCCAGCTGTAGGGAGTGTCCAGGTCCTTCCGTCTCTCCCCCTGTCTGTCTGTCTGTCTGTCTGAAGTATGTGCCAGTTGGACTGTGCTCGTCTCTGTCTTCCTGTCCCTCCTCGTTCCTAATGCTCTGCAGCTCCCTCAGCAGACACACACTCACTCACTCACAGGAAATTGTCAAACTGAAAGTTGCCCAGATAATGAAAAAGTAAAATAGTTCCAGAAGAGACGAGGTCACCTTCAGTTAACTGTCAAAATGTTTGGATGATATATACAATTCAGCTGCCCTAGACATTCTCTCTCTCTGAAAGGCAAACGAGGAGAGGTGAGTTAAACACTAATGGAGCAGGGACAGACGCACTGCTTGGCCCTTTCCAGCCACCGTAAGTCATCGCACGACACTCCGGCACGCGCTAAGTCAGCCAAGAGCAATTTGTCCTGATTTTCTCTGTAACTGAAATAGATTTATTACAGAAGAGGTAGAGTCATTCCAAAGCGGGTCTGGGCAGTAGGAGGAGGAGGAGGAGGAGGAGGAGGCCGGGCCGGGCGGCCTGCTCGCTACTACAAACTCTCATTTAGTCACCCTCTTCTCAGAAACTAACTCTGTTTATTTATACTCCTTCAAATATGTTATCTGTTCTTTTTCATTTCATAGCGGGCCTCATTTTTGCCTTTTATAAATAAAAGGTCTCTCTAAAGCAAATAAAAAACTAAAAAGGAGGCAGTGGTACCTGCCAGGGCCAACACAAACAGCAGCGCCGCCATCACTGTAGAGCCTGCCTCCTGAACTCAGGGCCAGTGACAAAGGCTCAACAGGTGTCCTGGACAGCGCCTGTCTGATGGATGTCTTATATGAAAGGCCTCTATTCCCCCACCTGCAGCCTTCAGTGAAGACAGAGGCCAGAGGGCTAGGGTTGGAGCCAGAGAGGGTCGTGGGCGGGCGGGGGGGGGGGGGGGGGGGGGGGCATTACAGGATCAGGGGGTCACCCGGATCTGGTGTTTGAACCTTGACCCCACTCTGACAGGGCCGCAGGGCACGGCCATCATGGGTGGATATCGATAGAGGAGGGTGTTTGACCTCTGAGTGCTTGTCAGGGCCTTGTCAGCTAAATCTGGACACAGTGATAGGGGTGTGTGTGTGTGTGTGTGTGTGTGTGTGTGTGTGTCATAAGGCCAATTTGGATTGATAAGCACTGTTTAGTAGACAGGATTAAGAGACTTATTCTGCTCCAAGGACTCGTCAGCAGGAGTCAGGAGAGGTGAAGTACAGTAGGTGCTGACAGCTCAGGGTCTGTTTGATAAACAAAACAAAAGGTCTGAAGGGAAAAAAACAACACAGGTAGGGATAATGTACGTCAGAAAGGTTTCAAGCTGCCCTTGTCATCTCCGTTGTCTTGTCCGTCAACAGATGACCCCCATAGAGAAACCATGGGCTCAATCCGTAATCAACGGATAGCATGGACTGGTGTGGCCGGGGTCTAACACAGCATCGACACTGCCTGGATCTCTGATTCTAAATGTAGCATCCTCTTAAATACAATTAAACACTGTCTGTTACAGAATAGCCTACCAATAATGGCTTTTTTTCATTTCCTTCATGAAACACATCTTGTCCTTCAAACTGAGAGCAATCATGAGGGGGGGGGGGGAAGGTGACAAGAAAACCCAACTAAAAGGGTATTTGAGATGAGGCTAGTTAGAGGTAGAAATCGGAGGACGGGCTCATTGTAATGCATGATTTCTACCTCCACCAGCCTCCCCTGCTGTATGCCAGGAAGGGAACATGAAACAGAGCAGATATGGAATAGGAAAACCCCTATTGCAACAGAGGGAGTTCGAGGTTCATGACCAGACTGTAGACCCCTATTTGGGCACAGAGAGAGTTAGGGGTTCAGAGCCAGACTCTTGACTTACTGAAGGTCTTGCAGATGTCGGAGACGGCCTTGAAGACGCGGTCGGAGAAGTTCACCTTGACCTTCATGTGCTTCATGTTGGGCAGCTGCAGGCGGAGCAGCTTGTGCTGGGGGGTGAAGAGCAGCCGGGCGTCCGCCTGGATACCGTACTTGTCCAGCGTCCAGTGGGTCTTCAGCAGCCATGTCTTCTTCTTCTCCCACCACAGAGCGTGGTCCGACCAGTCCTTCTTCACGTCTACGCAGAGGGAGGGGGGGGAGAGAGGGGGAGGGAGAGAGAGGGAGAGTCTGAAAGTTAGAAAGCCGTCCATTGTACGGTTAAATGAGTGCACGTGTGCACTACACGCAGCTTAAAAACACGGCGTCCGCACAGTATCCAGGACAAAAACAGAAGGGCGGGGTGAAGTTGAGAGGAGATATAGTAAGACTGTAAATGACAATTACTATCCTAGCTATGTACAAACTCTCCAGCTGTCCTGACACCTAAGCTAATGATGCTATTAGTGCTAACAGGAGACAATGAAAGTGTAAGCAGAGCTCTCTCTCACGTCTCACTCTACAGAAATGTGTCCCTCCCGGCCTGGGAAGGAGGGGGGCGGGGGGGGGGGGGGTCATGTTTAGGGCGACAGGGGCATTTGAGGGGATGGGAGGCGGGGAACTCAAAGTGAGGAGGAGGGGAAGTGTGAGAGGGTGTAAAAGAGGCTGCTGTTTGCGTAACATGGCGGGGATATCGGGTTCAGACCTCCCTCTTTGTTCCAAAGTCACGCTATGATTCCACTAAAGCAGAGACATGCCACCCAAAACCACACCACTCACCTCCCAGTACACTGCAGGCTGTGGTCTCAACACAATGGGGATGGACCTAGGGTCTCTCTCTCTGCATGTGTGTGTGTGTGTGTGTGTGTGTGTGTGTGTGTGAGTGAATGAATGAGATGGACTTCAGAGAGAAGGTGAAAGCCACAGGGATTTGAGGGAATTCAAAGCAGCTGGTTTTCAGATTACCTTTCTCTCTGTTCCCTACACAGGAGTGTGATGGTCTGTTTTCTAGAGTAGAGATGCTTTAGATCTCCTAATTCCCCCCTGAGCCCAGGAGCGGACATGTCTTCATCCTACCGTCTTAGGGACATTCTGTTCCTTCAGACCCGTTTCAACAACATTTCAATAACCAGTATCGGAAGTCTTTTAATTAATATTGAATGATTCCTCTAAATGGCAAACATTAGCAAAATAGCACAGCTAGCTACTTCAGATCAAAACAAATTGGGAGATCAAGTACTTCAAGGTCAAGTACGTATTGAGTTTCACAGATTAAACTGATATCATCTGGCTGAGCGTGTGTGTGTGTGTGTGTGTGTGTGTGTGTGTGTGTGTGTGTGTGTGTGAGAGAGAAAATTCTCCAATCATGACACAATTCAATAGGAGATCAACTGCAGGAGAACAGGGTGAGTGGATGCTGTATTCGAGGGGCGTATCTGGGTGGATGTTCCCCCTAAACGATGAAGTCATTGCTCCGGCATGCGTCCAGGAAGGCACTTCCTTGAGTGGTGTCCCGTTCTCCTCCCCCCCCCCCCCCCCCCCCCCCCACCGCCCCACCTCCCTCCTCCTCCTCCTCTCCGTACGGTCTCACTCCAGCTCCCTCTCTCCTGGACACATTGAGTCAAACACTGAGTCATTCTTTCTGCTAGTCTGACCGCTGATGTTCACCCAGTCACTCTTTCTGGGAGCCACCACTCCTCTCCTCTCCACGACGTCGGTTGCATTTAAATACCACTGCGTCAGATGTCTCATTACTCATTACTGACGCTAAAAATAAAACTCCTATCTTCCGCTTTAGCCATGCTCGACTCTCTCTGCGTTGGAATTTGACTCTCTGCATGGAGAACAGTTTCAAACCCAGAGGACGATGACAATGGGTGTCTCATGAAGCTAATTTGGAGCACTTCAACTGCTTGATATTCTAGACGTGCAGCACATTAGCTAAACGTGCTATCCATCCACTGCACAACGAAGGACTGAACTACCCAGGGAGCGTCTGGAAAGGCTATATGAGACATGATGGACTTGGGACAACCATTTCTCTCTGACATTGGCTAACTGGCTATCACCAAGTAGTTATAAACTGCACCCAGCTTGCAATCACTTTGGTCCTGTTTGAATACTTAAAAAAAACACATCCGTCCTTCCTTCCTCGAGGTAATCTCTGATCTGAATCTTATCAGAAATGTAAGATTATCACCCTGTGGATTTGCCCCAGTCTTGATTGCTGCCCTGTTCTGACCTTCCTGTCTATCAACAGAGGGGCGCCGTGGCAACCTGAGCCCAGGTGGTGTTCTCACACACACAGTGGCATATGTGTGCTTTGTTGACACTGTCCTGATCTGTTCTTGAAGTGAATGACATGTGGTGACTGGATAAATGAACCGCCTCTGAATCACTCACACACACACACACACACACACACACACACACACACACACACACACACACACACACACACACACACACACACACACACACACACACACACACACACACACACACACACACACACAACATTAGCAAACTAACCCGGCAGGAGAGAGAGAGACTAGGAGATTACACTAGAGATTAACATGAAGGAAGGTTAAAGAGAGACTATTGCAGAAGCTATTGTCAGGGGTAGGACAGGGTGAATGGAGAGGTTGTTTGTCAAGCTGTTGCTTTTAGAGTGTTTACCTATGGGGGGGGGGGGGGGGGCCTCTTAGCATTCGACTGAAAAACATTCCAAACTTTCTTTTCACAAGTGTGTGTGTGTGTGTGTGTGTGTGTGTGTGTGTGTGTGTGTGTATGTGTGTGTGTGTGTGTTGGATTCTCTAACAGCATGGGGGCTAGCTGTCGCCAGTTCATTCTGATGTCTCAGCTGTGCTGAATACAACTTCATTGCTGCAATCACCAACCCTGCTGCTCCTGGTGCATTTCACAGGGCAGAACCAAGGAGAGAGAAAGAGAGAGAGAGAGAGAAAGCGACATTGAAAATAGACTAGCGTGTATTTTCATAGCTACCCTCACAGTTTTTCCTCATGCAACCTAGCAATTTCTGGTGTCTGCTCCCCTTGCGGACTCTGCGTTTGGCAACTCGGGTCTTGACCGCAGTCCAAACTCTATGGTAGTTTCCTGTTGGCTCCGGCAACCCGACCAACGCACACAACAGCACTCAGCGCTCCCAGTCAGAGGGGGTGGCGTCGGTTTCCCAGGCCGCAATCCCAGGGGCCTCCGCTGCTCTAGGTCTATCTATCCCCCGCCCACCGCCAAATCTCATTGGCCGGCGCTTTCCCCCCTGCTCTATTGTGACATCACAGCGATGTGCTTGAGAGGACGGTTGCTCTGGTAGCTGTCCGTCCGGCTGCTTCAATAAAAGGCTGGTAATTGAATCTGCAGAAAGGGGGGGGGGGGGGGGTGAGGAGAGAGGGAGCCAATGGCATCTCCCTCCCAGCTAAAAATACAGCCTGCCAGGCCCTGACGTAATGCAGGATCCAGATGAAGCAAGGGGGCTAAGTAATTGGCTGCATTAAATGCAGACCCAGAGTCCTTGGGAAGAGTGATGGTGGAAGAGGGGGATGAAGGGAGGAGAGGATGTTGGGGAGAGAGAGAGAGAGAAACCATGTTTATGACCCCTACAGGCATGTGTAAGAGGAGAGGCGTGTGTGTGTGTGTGTGTGTGTGTGTGTGTGTGTGTGTGTGTAGCCTAGTGATGGAGGGGGCGTGCATATCCATCCATCCATCAGTTGTCTCTGCCGTGCGTACTAATGACTCATATTAATCCATAAGTGCTGCTTTTCATTCATCGTCACGACCACAGCTACATATTACCACGGTCACTGCGGCTAACGGCAACGGTCCATAGACCATAAACCTCTTCTCCTTTTTCTCTGTACCGTACATGCCGCTACGGAAAACACTGGTCACGGTTACTCAATACATTACAGAAATAACACATAACTACCATGATAGATTCAGCAGATTTTTTTTTGTAGAAGCACTGCTAAAAAGAGGTAGTGTGTTTGTGCGTGTGTGTGTGGTTTGTTTTCCAAAGTGTTGCTAACGCTAACAGTGAAGCAGCAGCAGCAGCAGCATTGGGAGGTACAGCAGTCGTGAGGACTGAAGAGAGTCCAGCGAAGAAGGACTGTTGTTTTTTAAAAATATGTTTTTAGGGCATTTCTGCTTTATTGGGATAGAGACAGTAGAGATTGACAGGAAGGATGGGAGAGAGAGAGAGAGAGGAGGGATGACATGCAAGATATGTCGAGGGTCGGAATCGAACCAGGAACCTGTCGATTACGTGGTAAGCGCATTAGTGTGCTACGCCATCAAACGCCCTGAGAAGGACTGTTGTTGAGATCATTCTAGACACTGGCCTCTGTCTCTCTCTCTCTCCCTGCCAGAGTATCTGTGGTGTTTACATTAGGAGACAAGCCTGTTTATGAAGGCCTGTCTATGGGGGAGGGGAGGGGATGACAGAGGAGAGGAGAGAGGGGAGGAGAGGAGGGAGGATGAGAGATGACACAGGGGAGAGGCTGTACGAGGAAAGAGAGAGAAAGGGAGAGGGAGAGACGTACAAAGTAGTACCCTGATGACGATTGGGAGCAGTTGCCTTGGTTTTAGATTATTTGCTGCTGACCATTTCCAACACTGTTAGACATAAAAGAAGGACTAAAAACATGCTTTCCTGTTTAAGTTTAATACAGAAACATTAGCCCCTTGAGTTATTCAGTGGGAACGAAATGGGGAAAACACGAAAGAGAAGAAGAAAAATAAAAATGTTCTTTCTCATATAGTACAAGTTTGAGTGGTACCACCTCCGTTTCTCCAACGCCATGCCTGTTGGCTGAGACCCCAGTTGACAAATCACTCCAATGTCAGTCATGATTCAACAGCAACAGCATTAGTCTCCAGTCTGTATGAGGCCCATCTTTACCATCACAGATCAACTACTTAAGTGGCCAAAGGCCAAAGCTTTCCCACATCACATACAGGACAGTACAGCCTGTGTGTGTGTGTGTGTGTGTGTGTGTGTGTGTGTGTGTGTGTGTGTGTGTCACATTCTCCCCTCTCTCTAGAGAAACATTACTGGTCTATTCCTGAAGTGTCTCCAATGGAAGAATCATGTGTACAACAGACCCTCTCTTTCACACGCACACAACAAGGACACACACATAGGCTCACAGCGAATGTGTTGATATTTATCACACACACACACACACACACACACACAGACAGACAGACACACACACACACACACAGGGTTATAAGGTTGGCCATTAGCTGATAGGATCATCACACCCTGGGTGAGGCTGTGTGGCGGCCGGGCGGCGGCGTTCGTTTCCCTGGCGACCCCTGGTCGACGCCGCAGGGGAAGTGGAGCGAGGCGAACGGCTGTGTGCCGTGTTTTCACACACAACAAAGACGCGGGCCTTCCCTACGACTCTCCCTCCCTTCCTCCCTCCCTCCCTCTTTACTGACAGAAACATTCAGTACAGTACAGTCGCCCTCTATGACATGAGCCCCTTGTGTTTAAATATAGGCTGCTATGTCCTGTCTTTGAAGCCCAAGGACGGTCACTATTGACCAGCTGCATTGTTGTCCTATTCACACTCTACTGTCCATTGCATGTAGACCAGCAGAGGCTGGGTGGAAGACCCTCCTAAATAACTCTTCATCCCCACTACCCCCCTGTGCAAGTTTCTGTCCTGTAAATAAATAAAAAAATAAAATAAAAAAAAAGCATTAGCATTGTGACTGCCTATAGCCCCTGGTCCTAGCATTCTTATGACGACTGATGGATAGATGATTCACTCACTTAGTCAAATGTATTTGTTGTAAGTCACTTCGGATAAAGGCGTCTGCTAAATGCCATAAGTGTAAATGGGTGGAGGTAGAAATAGGAGGACGGGCTCATTGTAACGCATGGAATGGAATGAGGAATGGTATCAAACACGCACGTTACAGTGAAACTCAATCTAGTACAGTGGAGTTTTACTGATATTACCTACAGCCTAGGCGCTAGGCTTTTTTATGTTGCGTTACTTATCTAATTTATGTAACATAAAGAGATAAAGAGATAAAGGGAAGATAAAGAGAGATGACCTCTGTGTGGCATAGTTACAATATCAGGACAACACTGGGATACGGTGTGTGATAAGACTGTGTCACATTGTGTCCAATAACGTCTGGGCATGTGCAGAAGAAAATTAACTCAATACAGCAGCAGGTATTCATCATAGCTAGTCCCTATTGTGTAAATATCAAGGCAAGTCAGGATAAAGCTTTGGGTGATAGGATTGACGTCTGGCAAGCACACCAACTGGTTTTCAGGACAAGAGTGACTGAGGAAGAGATCGACAGACATTAAGCTGTGAGATATCGGATTAAACATGGCGTTAGCAAATACATTTCAGTGGGATTGCGGATTTTTCAATCCCAAATGAATGATAATACATTGATCATAAGTCAATGATTTAAATCAAACCTTGATCATAAATCAACAGTTTTTAAAGCACATAACCTTCCAGTCCCGTGTTTCCTGACTAGAACGGCAACAGCAGCACATCAGATAATCAAAGACAAGAGGATCTATTCTACCCATCTCCCCTTGGACCTCCCTCCCGGCAACCGTACAAATCACAGCCCTCCTCCCGAGAGCTCCGCTCTGACAGGACACGGGGTGAACGGGGTCGGACAGGAATAAATCCAGGTCTGATTATAGACCTAGAGAGCATCCTGCCAATAGTCAATCGAAGACTGCAACCATTTATCATACAGTAATGCATTAAACATGCAAGATAGATAGCCTTTGGCCCACCGGACTCATTCCCTCAGGTAAAAAGAAAATGCCTTGAAGCTTTTCAAGCAGTCTAACTTTAGCTGGCCCTGTATGTACACAAAGGGACCTTTCAGGCTACTCTAGGGGGCATCAGACATACACTATAGGGGCCCTCGTTGGCTAATGGCTGTGACCTCGCTCTCTGTCTCTCTCACACACACACAGTATTGTATTTTGCTGAGGTAGAAAGACACAGGGGGCATATCCAGTAGAGGTCATGGCTGTCCAGTGGGAACAGACAGACCGTTATTGATCCTACTGATCTTATTCTTATTGTCAGTCACACACCCGATACCTCCCATAGAGACCCCTGCAACTAGACACACACACACACACACACACACACACACACACACACACACACACACACACACACACACACACACACACACACACACACACACACCTCCAGGATTAGAGGTGGAGCCGGGAGTATCCTCCAGGATCTGCCCAGCCATGACCCTCCAAGACCGCTTGAGTCTTCCGGGCTTTCCCACTGAGGCTGGGCCGCAGCAGGGCTGTGGTGGGGTGGAATCACTGTGGAACTCCCAGGAGCTCACCTGAGAGCCTCGGAGGATAAGCTCCGAGTTAGAGCTAGAGCTAAGGGAAAGAGGGGAGAGGAGAGCCATGTTCATCTACGGAAGCCCCGGAGGGACCATCTCTGGGGTAGTGGAACGAGCTAGGCTGCTCTTTAGGCTTTAGTTTCTCTGTGTGTCAATTTCTACCATTAACACACAGCCGCCAGCCAGCCAGCCAGCGAACCAGCCAGCCAGCCAGCCAGCCAGCCACCAGGCCAAATGGTCCAGAAGCCATGTGGCAGTGGCACCAACGTGTCACAGTAACCCTGACATCAGCCCTGACCCCCCCCCGCCCCCCCCCCCCCCTTCCTCCACTCACAGTGGGCCTGTTTCAGAGGAAGGACAGACACAGCGGGCTTGGCTGTGGCCTGTAGGGGCAGAGCCTCGTCCTCTCATCTCATCTCTCCTCAGAGACCACCGATAGTTTGTATCCATTTGTGTCATAATCCAAACACTGCCAAACAATGGGGGGGCTCCGCCCACATGCAGCTTTATACAATTACGCCGTTTGAGGCCTCAGTCCTGTAATCACATTACACCCATCCTCCTGGCCTGAGATCAATGGTGCAGAGAGAGGCCAGGGTATCCGTCCATCAATCTATCCCATCTTTCCGTCCCCCTCAGGCACAGGAGATGTAGTTTGTTTCCCCATTCCCTGTCCATCTATGTGCCTCTCTGACAGTCCTTCATCCTAATGCCCTATCTCTGACCATGGGAAACCCATCCCCTCTCTCTATCTATCTATCTATCTATCTGTGTCTCCCTGACAGCCCTTCATCCTAATGCCCCATCTCTGACCATGGGGATCATCAGTGAAACTATACCCTCCCTCCCCATCTTGGTGGGTCTCTCCAGCGGGAAAGGGTGTCCTGGGGTTAAAGACCTGAGGAGATCCTATCCCTGGGGTAGAAGGAGGCCTCTGTGAAGGCAGGGCAGAGTGGCAGCCGCCTATTAGGACCCCTGCCAGGGTCAATATTGGGATAGACTATAGTAGTCTATACATCAGAGCAGCTGATGTTTGTGCTACACCTAGCCTAGCCTAAATACGAGCGCCAGGAAGTACGTAGACAGACGACACAGCCCTCAGCACATATGGAGCCTCTGTGTCGGACGTCGGGGAATAATCAACACTGAGGACCAGTAAGAGGTTCGAGGTCAGCTAGCTAGCATGCTAACCGTCTGTGGAATGAAAGGGGGGACGGAGGAATTAGAATAGGGCTGCATTTCATTCCTAGCGTCCTTCTTCATCATCATCATCATTCCCTTGTTCACTACCACAAAATGGTGTGATAATGCCTGGATCTATTCAGCAGCCTACTTCTTGAGTGATTAGCTATGGCTTACACTGAGCAAGTTGTAGGAGATCTGTGAATGGGAGGGACGGGCGAGTAGGAAAGGGGAAGAGACAGCTTTTTTGGAATGAAACGTAGCCGAGGAACCAAAACAAAACCACCATATCGCTTTACTATTCCGTTGACCTGCAGGTGAGTGCCGTTTTTCCAACAATGTGAACGCCTGACATTTCTTTACAACTGCAGCCAACCCTACAGGGAGAGAGGAGGGACAAAAACAACAGTGTCGTATTCCCGGAGGAGCTATGAAAGTATTTTCCACTGCATGTTTCAGATGCCATACATAACTAATTAAGATTCATGTTGGGTTTTTTTGGTTTTTTTTTTAAGGGAGCACACGAAGAGGCTTTTAAGAAATGACAATTAGTGAGTATGAGGGAGGGAGAGAACTGCAAGTTCTAGATATCTTGGCCATCTTAGGAATTTCAAAACTCATGTGCACTTCAACGCTCGATTTGGGATGTGACCACAATTTGGAGCCAAGTGCTTGGCTTTGACACGGTGGAGATTACAACTTGTGTGTCATTTTTGCGTGTGTGCGTGCCAGGGCATGCGTGTATGCCTGTGTGTGTGTGTGTGTGTGTGTGTGTGTGTCTACGCCAAATCACAGCAGGATCTTGCTACTGTAACAGGAAAGCTCTGGGCAGGGCAGGACTACTACTTAGCCTAACTACTTCCTGTATGATAGATGAGAGTGGGGCGATCACAGAGTCAGGCCATCTCTCTCTCTCTCTCTCTCTCTTTCTCTCTTTCTCTCTCTCTCTCTCTTTCTCTCTCTGCAGGAGCGGACCTGACTGACACGACAGGTAGTCAGGGAGACCAATGCACAGAGTCGCTTCAGAGGCACGAACCATTAATCTGAATGCATTACGTCTGATTTGCCCGTCATGGCAACATGATCTGTAAAATGAGAACACATGCTTATCTGACAACGAGAGATATTATTGACTCTCTCTCCTGATGTGGGCTGTTCGCATTCATGACGTGAGCCAGGCTATTCAGCACACAACTAAGCCTCTGAAGAAGAAAGGAGGACATTTATCTCATCATCTTGCAGGGACCAAAGAGCCTCATTCCGAAACAAACTGAATTATGGGAAGGCACAGCATCCTTAAAAAAAAAAAAAAAAGCCCCTAAACGCAGGGGAGGGGAGGGGGCTGGAGAAAAAAAAAAAATACACAGGAAGTCGGACACATCCTGTGTTAAATCGCGTCCGTTTCCTCACAAACTCCCCGCTCCATTGTCAAACGTAGGCCATCTTCCTCTGGTCACTACCACCTCTGAAGGCCAGGGGAGGCGGACCACCCCACAGCAGAGCGACTCCACCTGGCCATTCAAACCTCGCTTTCTGTCGGAGCATTGGGAGAGTCCAACCCCTCTCCAAAAAGGAAATGCGAGATTACTACTAACGTCCGTTTATTAAAACTGCAGTGTCCAGTAATACCAAAAGGCTTTAAATAGAAAGGAAAGAGGAAAAGTACCAACACTCATATATGGCTTGTAAATGTACCCCCCTCCCACCCACCCAAAACCACTTCTCAATGAATACAACTGGATGGAAAAAAAAGTGATTCAAAACGCACAGTCTTAATACATTTTCCGAAAAAGAGAACAGTTGATGGAAGGCAAACCCAGCCCAGAGAGAGCGAGAGAGAGAGAGAGAGAGAGAGAGCTGAGGCTGCAGTGTACTGGGATGACGGCATGGCAGCGTCCAGAGAACATGCCAAACCTTGCAAGTCATTTCCTGCTCCATGGAAGACTTTTATGGAATTCTATCGCTGTGGCTCCTCACATCACAGAGGGGGCCTGGACCCTCCTCTCCTCTCTCTTCCCCTCCTCCTCTTCTCCCTCATGCAGCCTTCTGTCACTACTCCTCCCCCCCCCCTCTCTCTACTGCAGTCTGGATGAAGCTAAGCAGGACCAGCACTACACTGAGGGCAAAGATACTCTCGTAGAATCTGAGCCAAAACTATGACCCTGCTCCCTCCTCCTCCTGCTAATGTTCTCTCTGCATTGGCCACCAAAAGACTGGAGTACAACACAGCTGTACGTCCCTACAAAAAAACACAGGACCCTGGACCTCTCCTTTCCTCTCTGCCGTCCCCAGCCCCTAGAGATAGATCCTTGTTGAGGGAGACTAATACAGTAATTTCCTCTCCTCCCCAAAAAATCGGATGTTTTGCTTTTCTAACAAACTCTATTCTGGGAGTCCTGGTGCACAGCCTAAGGCCTTAATCAGGATGGTGCCATGGTAGATAGATATGAATAGTGCAGAACAACAACACATCCTTGGGGGGGGGGGGGGGGGGGAGAGAGTGGGGGGACGTTTGACCCGTCGTTCGTACAAAATAGTGTGAGACTTGAATACGTTGTTAATAGGACAAATAGCCTAAAAGCTAATATACAAGACATGGACTGAGATATAGGCCTAGGTCTAAGGGGAGAAAAAACATGTGACATTGAACGTCAAACATGCTGTTTGTGCCATACTGTACAGAGGGACTATTGCTTTTGATCAAATAAAGCCCATAACTAACGTTGTTAGTCCAATGTTTGTTTCCCTTTCTTCAGTCCCAACAGAGAGCTAAGCTTTCAGAGCAGGGTACTTTAGAAAAAGAACAAAGTAGCAATGTCCCAAACAGACACAAACAAGTGATGAAAGGGGGGCGAATGGAGGTTCTCAATCATCCAACCTTAAATACTGCTCTCCTGTAGGGCTGGGGGGAAATGAAGCCTGTGATCAATAACTAAGTGCTTTCCTGGCATTTCACTATTTAATCCATTACAGCCTCAGATGTGAGGGAGAGAGCCACTGCTCACAGGGGGAGATGGAGAGGAACACATGTATACACACACACACACACACACACACACACACCTCCACCTAATGGACTATCAACACACCAACACACAACAACACATACACTGTGATGCACACACAAACCCCATCTTCTCTACATCCGAGCCTAAACACGTGAACTACACTGAAAGGTTGTTCTGAGAAGAAGCTCTGAATAGTAGCAGTTAGACCACTGTGAGACCACTTCTATAATCTAATTTAATTTGTGTCTGTGTGTGTGTGTGACAGAACGGAGTGTGAGGAATGCCAAGGGCTGCCCTTCTAGGCACGAACAGAAACACAAACTGTTTGTCTGAGTGTGCGTGTGTGTCACTGTGACAGGATGTCCTTTCTGTCTGTCCTTTCTGAGGACATGCGTGCCAAAAGTGTATGGCATTTACGTGTCCCCCAGCACAGTTCTGTTTCAGTATGAGTATGAGTGTGTGTGTGTGAGTGTGTGTGTGTGTGTGTGTGTGGTGATAGAGGGTGGCCTTCTGAAGGTGCGCTAAGAGAGCCAAAAGAAAAACAGCCTACAAGACAACAACCACCATCTGACCCGCATCCAACCAATCACTAAACCCCCCTCCACACACTGACACTGACACACACACTGACACACACACACACACACTGACACACACACACACACACACACACACACACACACACACACACACACGTGACCAAAGCACTTGAGAGCAGTTCATTGAGGCCTGTTCTACACTATGCAGCATTGTCACCAGCGATAAGTTCCGGAGGAGGAGGAGGAGGGAGGCTTGAAACCAGGTCACGTACAGCTTGGAGAAGACACACACACACACACACACACACACACACACACACAATGGGACATGGGGCATGTTCCCACACTGCTGAACTGAGAGGGTGTCACATGAGAAGGGGTTGTCCATGACGACTTGTGTGAGGCCACCCCATCATGTGAAGCCTCCCCAATCTGCACGCTCACTCCCTCAAGTTCACGGCCAGCGTGTCCATTCCTTTACAATCTTCTGAACTCATCATTGATGAAAATCATTGACGACACAACCATGTCTTCTTGTTGATCTGGTGGTATCCCGTTTCACTCAGTGGTGGTATACTGCCAACACACAGTTCACAATTTGTTCTACTAGAAGGACATCTTTAGACGTATTTGATACCATTCCCCATTCCATTCCATGCATCGCAATGAGCATCTCAATCACAATTTAAAACCATGTCCCATTGGCAAACTAAACTGGTTTCACTGTTGGTCATGAGACCTGTAGCCGAGGACTGGGCCGACACACTCTGCAGGGTAAACGTATATACCACACTCCCTCAAAGGCCAGTGTGTGGTCAGGTGTTAGGTGTACGGAAAGTTCTGGGTTAATCATTATACAATGGAAAACAACCTGCCAGGGTCTGGTAGTCAGAGGTGCACATGGGGGGGGGGGGGGGGGGGTTAAGTCTAAAAGGATCAGGATTTTGCTTACTTCTCTCTCTCTCTCTCTCTCTCTCACTCACACACACACACACACACACACACACACACACACACAACTTTGCTACTCCACCCACACGCTGTTGTTTGCTTCAGTGTGACAAGAGTAACCACAAGCCATGGGGAACAACAGAACCAAGCTATTCTAGACGATGGACATCCAGACCTCAAACCACTGGAGTCCACTGCCTGCAGATAAGGACGCACTCGTTACAAAAGTTAGCCTACTGACAAATACTACTTTGTCAACTACTTTGCAACTATAACAAGCTGGACGACTACCCCCTTCAAATGCATTTCCATACCATACTTTTCTGTGAGTGCTAACAAAACCGAACACACACACACACACACACACACACACACACACACACACACACACACACAGTATATCACTGTGGACAAGGCCAGGCCTTCACTAGAGGGGGGAGGGCTTACACACATTCATGTCCTCCCACATGCAGCACATTGCACATGGGCCCAGTCTCGATGCAGCACAGACGACAGACCACAGGGAACAAAGGCTTCAATTATGTGGAGTTTTAACAGGAGGGCTAAAAACAGGGACATGGGCAGGGAGGGAATAAAACCTTGGAGAAATGGAGGAATGCAGAGTATTCAGGCGCCATCGACATCGGCACGTTGTCACTCCCTCCCAAAATGCACCACCAGGCCTATTACCCGGTGACCTTTCTCTCTACCATGAAACACGCCAGTGTTCCAGAGGGTTCTACGGGGTGAAACAGAGGCCTTTTTATGCCCACTCACTCAGACTTGCAATGCATCATTCCATTGGTGATGGTTACCCACTGTTTCTCATTTGATAGACTAGGGGAGTACTTTGTGTCATAAAGCATTAGGTTACAGACACCATCAAAACATAGCACAACAATGTACACTGTATCTTCTTTTACGGAAAACACTTTTAACGACCTGCGATTGTAAGTTAGTGGTGTTTACATGAAGTGGAATTCCAGTTGCCAGTGGAATAACAGTGTTGCCAAGAGAGGAATTTACCGCCTCACAAATATCAGCAGAAAACTGTCACGCAGAATCCAGCTGCCGCAGGGAGGCAGAGGGAACAGGGGTCAGGGGTTAAGGCATGCTGCACTATGACAACCCATGACCTTTCACCTCCTGGTCAACCACAGCGGGAAAACTATAGAGCCATATTGGTATGATTTGTGGTCAACTGACAAAAGAAGTGCCACATGGCAATAATAACATCCTGTAGTCTATTGAACACATTAAAGAGATAGTTCACCCAAATTACAATATTATAACACTATTCAAGTGTTGTGTTTGGATGAAAAGGGGATTCGAGACATGTAGTGTAATACAGGACACATTTGGCTCCTCTTACCAAGTTTTTCCACGAGTTTCAGCATGACCCCACCGATGTGGATCTCTCCTGTGACTCTCAAGGAAACATCCCTATGAAGGTCGGTCACGTGCATCTTCAATTCCCACGTCCCGTCGGCATAGCAGCCATCGGGCATCCGAATACCGTCCAGCGCCATCCTGGGACAAAATAACAACAGTCAGGAAAAACTGTCCAATAAAGACTTACTGTACTACACTTGAGAGATAACAATAACCCGCTGACCACAAAATAGGAGCATACAGACTGTATTCCAACTGCTGACATCTATAGTTCAGGTCGTTTTGGAGATGCCAAGTGGCCATGGATACAGGACCATTGCCAATCAAATCATTAGTGTTTCTGTTTTGGAAATTGCTGTGCATCATTAAGTTCCACAGTATAGGCATATGTGTATGTCTGCATCAATCCTAAGGTATTGATCAAGGTTTCATTTCTAAGTGTCGGACACAGTGCATTGGGTGGATGCAGTGAACTTCACAACAAAACGACGTCAATCAATCAATAACTAAATCAGAACAAAGGGTAGGCCTAGTCAACCTATCGGTTGCACTTCACACAAGTTTAACTTCAATATGACTTCACGCTTGTCCCTTGATGATAATATGAGTGTTCACCTGCTTTATCTAACGGTATAGTCTACAGCGACAAATAGGCAATGAAGTTGATTACGTAAGCAGACTCAGAAGAACTCTGAGAGCACGGTCATTCAGTATACTTCAAATTGTGCGTGAAAGGAAAACTGCGTATAAAGAGAGTTATTAGCCGAACTATAAACGTATAATCGTCCTGGCCAACACGCTAAAACACAATACATTTGTTCAGTATTCCCATCTGCAGAGTGCGCAAAAACCCGGACTACGATTATTGAGCGAAAATTAAAATCAGTTTATGCCCACTCACCTTCACAAATACACCAACCCAAATCCAAAAAGCCACTAGAACTTCCGACGCTTTAATAGTCAACACGTTTTCTTGTTTAAATCATGTAGCTAGTGCCTATTCAAAGAGAAAATCCCCAAAGAAGTCGGTCTAGTGAAGTATCCCAAACTGTTTCCTCTGGGTTCAGCTAATGGAGTCCAGCCGTCTCGCTTTCTCCCTCCCTCTTTCCAGTGGATAACGTCACTGCTCCAATCCGACGGTGCAAACTATCCCTCTGGCCGCTCGGTCATCTCCCCGGTGCTTCCAAAGTTTTTCTATCCATTGTAGCTAGTGGTTATGACGCGGGAAAACTGCGCATAATGCAGCTTACATTTTCATTTCATTTTTTCTCATGTTAATGTGTTTCTTTTGTCGCGTGGGTCTGGTCTCCCTTCGCCAGAAGGCAATCAAGTTGTAATTATGTCCCTCACCACGCACTTTTACAGGGCTATTTAGAAAATAGATATATGTGAATGGTTACAACTGTACGTATGGTGTGTTTTTCCACTAATAACTGGTCCATTATGGGATATTCAACAGTTTGGTAGGATTGAGAACAAGGGCAATAGGACCGCAGCCGCTGCCTTTTATGGAAATAGTACGGAGCTTGCGATGGTACATCCGGGGACCTCTATGGGGTCTTCGCCTTGGGAATTACACACAAATTACTCATTTAGAAAACACTTTCTCCACGCTCTGACCCTGTCCCATCAAACGCCCTGAGTATACCAGTAACTGTTACTTTGGTAACAATCTTGCAATGTAGAGCTGTCACACAAGTAAAGTTCTTACAATGTGTTCATGTAGTACAAGTATGCATTGATTCTAAAACGTATCAAAAGCATGCCCATTCCTTATATTTAAAAAAAAAGTGTTTATAATGGCAATGAATATAAAACAGCTTATAATGTTTTCCCTAAATATTTCACAAGCTTCTTCTCTCAGAAAGCCGTTTTTTTTTTTTTAAAGGGGTTCATTGTTTATTCTTGAAGCATGCTGGAAAATTCCTTACCATTACATCTCTCCAAGACCAACATCAAAACTTACTACTAACTCCGCTGGCCTGCACATTATTGATCTGTGCCGATAAACAAGCATGTGGTGCAACTAAATCACCCATAATCCCTGTGAAGTGTGTGTAGAAGATTATCATTGTAAACAAAACAATGACACACCATCGACGTGTGGAATTTCACAGCTTCTTTATTCACACCAAACGAGGAATAGCAGAGTATGGGCCACTTTCAACCATTCAACCACCATTGTAGAGGAGAATGATACAGTATGTTAATGTGCATTCAAAGCTATACAAATGGCTGGTTTGCCAAAGAAATAAGCTGCTGTCTTTTTTTCCACTGCATCTGCTACTCTGCACAGCAGCACGCACCCCTGCTCCAAGTGGTCGGCGGTACGGCATGAATCATCAGGGGTTCTTGGCTTCGTCCGACGCGCTCGCTAGCTCTCCAGCTCCAGGCTCAGGAATTTGGGCTTCAGACTATGGTCTGCATCAAAGCGATTTATAACCTCTCTTCCCTGCTGCTCTGTGCTCGGACCCCCTCGTCAGTGTCTGGCAGCCGACCCATTGCCTTTTATAGGCTCTGTTTTAATTGCAGGGTAAACATTTGAGTCAGAGGCAGAGCTGGGGAGTAGAGGAGAGGAGAGGGGGAGCTGGGGCCTGCTTGCAGATGAGGAGAGACTGGGACAGTGGTGGTGTGGTGTGGACCTAGAAAATTATTATTATTATTATTATTATTAATCCTTTATTTAGGCAGGGGGGTCGCACTGAAACTAAGGTTGTTTCAAAC
Organism: Argentina silus; assembly: GCF_951799395.1. Lineage (NCBI taxonomy): Eukaryota > Metazoa > Chordata > Actinopteri > Argentiniformes > Argentinidae > Argentina > Argentina silus. The sequence continues at coordinate 16,026,558 of NC_139667.1, forward strand.
ATAAAACAATCATAGATGTACATTCAAAATTACAAACAATATGGTTAATTAAGTACAGACTTACAAAGTCAGTGTACACAATATAATCAATTAAAACATGTACATGCCTTGGATGACAGATCCTTTATTAAAGTTTTAAACGGGCAGAGTGAGGTTACTGACTGACTGAGTGACATTTCTGCTCTGGACGGTCATACTGGTGTCAATGTCATTGCCTCAATAAACTCCAGAGAGCCAATTACTGTACCGGAACTTCAGTATCATCAGTCTGATTGAGTGGGTATGGGAGTGAGAGTGGGTACTATCCTTCACACAAAAGGACTATTGTAGTCATCACAGATGGAAAGCTGTACTACCCAACCAATAGGTGCAAGGGCGTAGGAGTCAGCTGGACATGAGGGGATGGGGGGACATTTTGCCAGGAGGGTCCGGGGGCTGCCTAGTGACTTTTGAGAAAAGGATACAAATAAATTGGTAATCTTAATTTACAATTGAAGCAAAGTACAAGGCTAAGGGGGGCCTTGCAGAGGGGCGCTTACTCTGGTACAGCCCAAATCAGTCTTAGGGCCATTCAGACTGTACTGAATACCAGTGTGACTATATTGTCTTACGATAGGTGTCTTCATTCTTGTGCGACCCGGGTTACCTGAACTACCCGTCTTGCGAAATGAAAATTAAAGTCCTGCAGCAAATGAATCCTCTTGTTATTGATGGGGACAATTATGCCAGCTTCTAACAATGGGGACGGACGGACGGACAAGTGTCCCCTATCCCCCTCGGTGTCCTAAAGCTTTGAATAGGTGGACTAGTAGTAAATGACACTTCCCATTGCCTTTCCTATAAAACAGGGCAGATACTGTAAAAGCTTAGGTTAAGTGGGTAGCATTAAAGTTATTAAAAGCAATAAAACGCCAGAACTCTCCAGAGAGCATTGAGTCCCTGTAACATTTTTTTCAAGTCCAACAGCTTTGACTGCTGAGGATGTCAAAGCAGACGACATGAGGTGATAACTAACTGTGAAATGCTAATTACCTAATGGTCTGTATAGAGTATAAGGAAATAGACAGATGGTCAATGGGGCTATTGTTTTACTACATGTGGGTGTCCGCCACCTTGTGGACACATCTAGAACATCAGTTTCATGTCCATTGTTTTTCTAAAACACTTCACTTCCAACTCATCACTTACGCCTGTGTCTGCTTCGCAGATGTTGCTTTTAAGTGCATTTAAGTGCTACTAACCACATTGGAACCATGAAACAGCATCCAATGTGTTGCATCACACAAAGCACCATTCATAAACTATCAATCAGACTATTGTCATTTGGGTGGATACTAGCCTGTGTGGAAAGAATGCGATGAGGTTCAAACGAACAAATAGCAGTATTGTGTCCCCAAAAAAACCTACAAGCAGGAAACCAGTAGGAACCTTTCCACTTTCATATTTTGATAAGACCCCCCCCATCCCAATCTTCCTCCCACACATCTCAATACAGCTCATTTAGACACACGGTCCAGACACAGACAAAGACTTTTCACTGCTCTCATATCGTCCTTTGGGTCTTGACGGAGCTTCTGATAAAAAGCAGATGCGACGAGACGAGTAAAGAATACACCCATTGTATCCAAAAAAAAAAAAATGTTTTAATAAAAGGAAATAAATACAGTGTGTCAGATGGCAGTTTGAATCCATTACAGGCATGGGTTATTGCACAGCTCTAGGGACAGTTCCAGCATACATCCTTCAATTCAAAGTTAAAGTAACAGTCATATTGATTAAAAGGTTTCTCCCATTCAGTCGACTCAGACCTGGATTCAATGTGGACATTCCTGGATGGTACCCACCATACGGTGAACAAAATCTGAAGGACACAACTGCTTTGACGGGTGACCTCTTAGGGTTCAAACAACGTCAACACTGACGATGAGACACATTTTGCAAACCAATGACAGACATAGGCTACTTTTACTTTCCTGTGGCTTCGCCACACACTCAGCCTGAATGACGAACCAAGATTAATTGTGAGACAACATAGACATATCCCTGAAGTTTACGAAACCTCTCTGACTAGAAAGAATCCCATTTCTCATGCAATTATTTGAGTGAACATAGTTGACATTCTGTGCTTGTCTGTATAGGATTGAGGGGGTTCGTTTTGTAATGCCTGATGCGGATTATGCGCAATGCATTACAGAAGTGACGTCCCTAATCAAAACATCCTTGTTGAGGTCAATATCAGCAATAGTCCTTATGAACTGTCTCCATACCCAGGGGGACATGCCAAGTCATTTAACTGTCCCTATACACAGGGGACATGCCCAGTCATTAAACTGTCCCCATACACAGGGGACATGCCCAGTCATTAAACTGTCCCCATACCCAGCCAGTTACACAATAACATGCATACAGAGACATCAGTCCTCGATGTTAATCATTCTCCAATACAATGCAGTAGGGTGCGTTAAAAAAAAAAAAAAACCTCCCTAAGAGAGGTAGGATGCCAAGGTCTTAGGGGTCAGTTGCATGCCTGTCACATGTGGAACAACTTGATTTGAAATGTCAGAAAAAGAGGCACAGTTTAATCGCCTCTGTCCGTCATTACTGTGTAGCAGACACTCATAAAAACAAAAGAACAAATCAAAAGCAATGCTGGCCAAAAGCAAAGCGGTCCTGTGCAATTCATAGCCTTGAGTATGTATGGGCAAGGCTCCACCATGGTTCATTCATTCACTCATTCGGAACGGCTCAAAGTCACGGTCCCTTATTGCCGATGGCTTGTCAGAGTCATGCTCCAGTCCTCTGAAAAAAAAAAAGGCTTTATAAAACAGTCCCTCTCTCACATTCACAAGCATGCATCTGCAATGATTCCAGAAAATGAGCCCATTATAATATCAACACATGGAATCCATGGCGTGGTGGACCAGGCCACAGCCCTTAGCTCTGGAACAGTTAGTTAGCAGGAGGGAGTTTTGGTGCCGTAGCAAATGAGACAGTTTTCTTGTTACGAGGACGACAGAGCATAGAGTAACACACAAAGGGAACTGGGCAACTGGCAATGTGCATTCAGGGCAGACAGTCATGTTCATAGGTTAAAAGTTAGTTCCATTTTCCTCTGCTATTATGTTTAGAAAAGTCTTCATTTCAAATACATGCTGGTTAGGGGTGAGCTCCTGTACTGTAGTAGGTAGTGAGGAGCAGAAGACCATCATGAACACAAGTCCCGTTTCTCAGACATCTGTTGGCACTCTCAGCAACCCCCTCTAGTGTCCAGAGACGTACGATTAAAACGACCAGATGTTAAGACGATGCAAAGCGATCCAGGCATCGTGTTGGCAAGCCATATATATATATATATATATATATATATATACAAATCCAATGTTTTGCATAGTATCATTCTAGGATACCTCAGATTGCCTTGCAAAGCGACTAAAGCTTAACAACTCTGATCCCAAGCCCTTGTACCACTAAAGAGTGTAATGCCATTGTACCTCAACATGCTCTTGTTATATATTACATAACTCGGCCACTAGGGGCGCAGCAGATAAAAGACAGCAGAGTAAGTGGACGTTAGATATACATACTGTATTTGGCCACCTTCAGAAATCCCATTTTCATTTCAGTTGATACTACGACGGATTTAAAAATGGTCTTGAAAAATAAGCGGATTAAAAAAGATATACATCCTCTTTCTGTTTTTTATTTGAGATGGGTATTGATGTAAACATGTTCAGTGCCTAAAGGTCACTCCCTTATCAAGGTTTCTGAGGAGCAGGGAAACAAGTCTCAGCCAGGGTCATATAAGCTCTAAGTGAGTGACAGCTCCTTTGTCCAGTCGCTGAATAATAAAGCATTGACATATGTGTCCGAGGGGATATACTGAGATCAACAACTCTGTGCAATTCTGACATCATCAATGTACTTCAGATTCGGAGTAATGCATGTGTATGATCTCTACTTGATTGTACACTCAGACAGCTTGTCAGACCACCACTTGAACGGGAGAGATTTCACCTGCGTTTTGGTTAGTTAGATTCATAAATTGCTCTGTTAGAAAAAGACTGAGGGTAAATATATAGATGCATATATCTATATATTCAGAGCTCTCTATAGAGGCCTACACGGCTCCTTCATGGCTGAGAGAAACTCAACGATATTTCATGACAGCAAGGTAAGTCACTGGTCAAGGCTGGCAACAGGTAAAATGACACTCGAGTCACTGGCTTGACTGTCACATGGACGTCTCCATCTCTAATATAATGCCGAGGTTGTCGACGACGACATGTGAAAGTCAAAGCCGTCGTCATTACCTTCCTGGCGCCAAAAAGACGTTTAAATGTCCATCAAAAAGAAGACAAACTATTAGTCACACAGCACCCACTGGTTCGGATAAACCGACGGCGTAAAGTAACGCTGTCACGCGAGTCGTCTCACGTTGTCGTATAAAACAAAGAAAAATGGCTTTTTGCGGATCTTAGTGCTGTACGATTCCAGTAGTATTAGTTTATGAAAAAGTCACACAATGGTCAAATAGTGGAGTCATAAAAACAGGGATGCCAGCTCAAGTTACAGCATCCGCATGGAATATCTAAATAAAAACGAGACAATTCATCGTCTCTCTCTCTCTTTTTTTTTTTCTTCTTCTTTTTTTTTTTTTTTGTAACATTTCCAAAAAGGAATAAAAGGGAAAATAAACTGCCATATCATTTTTTTTTCTTCTTTGGGAAATATATTAACATTCTATATATATAAATAAGTTTTTGACCCCTTTAGAAAGTTGCATTAAGTTTTGCTCAGTAACAATTTTTTTTTTTTTTTTTTTGGAGATGCAGACGGTATCATTAGTTTCCATTTCCTTCATCAACTCCACAGCTTGAGTCCCAGAGCCACCTTGCCTGGGATGTGGTACAGTAGTACAGTCAATCAGGGGAGGCAGAAATCGGTAGGATGGGGCTCATTCTAATGCATGAAACGGAATAAGGACACGTGTTTCATACCATTCCTCATTCCGTTCCATGCGTTACAGTGAGCCCGTCCCTCCGATTTCTACCTCCACCCAGCCTCCACTGAGGCAAATGGAAGGAAAGCTAACACAGGGGCTAACACAGATAGATAGAGCAGTAACAGTGAGGTTGACTGACTGGGAGGTCCAGGAGTTGTGCGTCCCACAGCTCCATATGTACAGAGTCTGTGGGAGTGGAGTTGAGAGCTTTTGGGCCGGGCTGGACCATGGCTGCTACACATAGGGAGGGGGGTGGGGGAGCTAGAAATCCGGATGAAGCCGGTCTTAAGAGGACACCCCCCTCTGTAGCGAGCAGTGGATTCCCCCTCCATGCTAGTTGGCAGGTTGGTCCAGGAGGCTCCAGTTAGGCCCCATCCTTGACAGAGCATGCCATGAGAATGGCTGCAGAGACACAGGCTGCTGCTGCATCCCCTTAGGGGGTCCAGGTCCCATGTGCCAGACTTGGGAGAGCAGGAAGGAGGTCTAGATGGAGGTCTGTCTGTATGTGTGTGTGTGTGTGTGTGTGTGTGTGTGTTTTAGGGAGCAGGTGTGCATCTGACTGTATAAAAGAGTTACAGAGAGAATGGAGAGAGAGAGAGAGAGAGATACAAGACTGTATGCTGTGTGTGTGTATGCTGTGTGTGTGTATGTGTGTGTGTGTGTGTGTATGTAGTCTCTTTCTCTCTGTGTTCACACCAGGTCCTGATTGTCTTCTGTGGGTTGGGGCGTGTCTTTCTGCTTGTATATGAACGTCAGTAGAAACAGCGCCACGTCGTGTGAGACCCAATAGGCTGTGTGCGAGGTCACCGCCGACCAATAGCGGCTCTCCACCATGCCCTCCCGCAGCTCAAAGTCGATCCGTCGCTCCATCTCCACTGAAACACACAGACAGAGATTCGCTAACTTAGTACGGGCAGCAGCAGCTTAACAACGACGGGAAAACCAGTAGAGGCTTGTGGAGGTAGAAATCGGAGGACAGGCCCATTGTAACGCACGGAAAACGGAAGGAGGAATGGTGTCAAACACGGGCACAGAATTAGGAATGTCATCAAAATTGATTTCTACCTCCCACCGGCGTCCCCTGGAGCAAACCATGAATCAAAAGTCAGAAAGACCTAATAAATCATCTCCCCCTCATCACTTTTGGGCGACCGTCACTAATCAGAATTGATTTGTTTCAGTTCTGTTTAACAAAAGCATTGACATGAGGAGACAGGTGAGTGGGTTGAAGGGTCATGTGAGGGGACTGACGTGAGGTATCGGTGATGGTCGAGTTGGACTGGGACATGGTGGAGAGGCCGTACGCCGATTGGCTGTCGCCACTCCTCTTCTGCTCCTCCCCCTCCGCGTTGGCCCCTCCCTCCACTCCTCCGGACACAGAGGAAGGCTGGCTGCTGGAGCGAGAGAAATGAGAGAACAAGATCCCGCCGATGCCCTTCCCTATACTGGCCGCTCCTAGAGAGAGAGAGAGAGAGAGAGAGAGAGGGAGAGTGAGGGAGGGAGAGAGAGACACAGAGACAGGCGGTGATAAGTGATGCATCAGATGAAAGGCCATACAAAGTATATTGACAAACCCAAAGCAGCTCCTTTGTGTCTTTACACATCTTCACCACAAGAGGGCGACGTAGTCTACATAATCTCAAATCATCTGTTTTGTACAGTATGCATAGGGAGGTATGTGTGTGAGAGAGAGAGAGAGAGAGAGAGAGAGAAAGCGCGAGTGAAAAAGCGAGAGAGAGAGAGAGAGCACAAGCTTACAGCGTGATCGCAGCATTGTCGCCACAGAACATATTCAGCGAGTCCAATTATAGATATTGCCTCCGCCGCCAACCACCTGCCTGGTGTGACGTACCTGTGAATGACACCTGCTGCGGCAGCTCAAACTCACACTGCATTCTCCAGCTCAGAGAGCAGGTCTAGGCCTGTACTATCTACGGGGGGGGGGGGGGGGGGGATTTCACCTGCTGAGCACAGCAATCTATCTAATTCCCCCGGGCCCCTGTCTGCCTGCCGCGGACCACCTACCCTACAGTTTGGATCTGCATCATCATCAAGTGTACAGGGCGATAAAGACACGTCATGATGTCCCCGTGGAGACTGAGGTGTTTGTGACGGTAAAATTGACGACGGACCCCCGTGTACGTGAGAGGACATGTAGTCGCAGTGCGAGTGGGACCGCCAATCAAGAAATTTTTTAGGAAATTTCAGTGAGAATTCATTGTATCGTGTTAAATATCACAGGCCGCACAGAAGCGATCGAACGAAACAAGAAATGTTTAGCCGTCGTGCGTGTGTTAGTGCTGAGCTGGAGCAGAGGTCTCTGACATCACAGGGAACCTCCAAAGAGCAGAGGTGATCCTATCACAACCGCACAAAACATCAACAGAATTGGACTTGAGCGTATACGGCGTCGTCCTTACCCAGGATGCTGGCCTTGCCCAGACTGGTGATGGACTCCCCGTAGTGTCTGCGGGGGAGGACGGGGGAGGTGCTGGGGCTGGGGAGGCTCTCTGTGTCCGACCCGGCCGGGTCCTTCGCCACTGGGTTCAGGAACGTGGGTCGGATTTCCCCGTACGGCATGGAGTTGGTGGCGCTACACCTGACGGAGAGAAACAACCCAAAAGTGTCAACAGTCATTACAGAACAGTCACTACAGAACAGTCACTACAGAACAGTCACTACAGAACAGTCACTACAGAATTGTTTTAGCAGCGACCAACCATGACTCGACTGATCCAAGTTTTTAGAATGCTTGAATGTTACATTCTGGACACTTTACATTTATGGGATGTAGCAGACGCCTTTATCCAAAGCGACTTGCAACAAATACAACATTTGTCTCAGTAAGTGAATCATCTATCAGTCATCATAAGAAAAAGTAATCTATTCTAGGACCACGGGCTATTGGCAGTCACAATGCTAGAAGAAGGAATAGTTATTATTATTATTTATTTTTTATTCATTTATTTGCAGTAGAGAAACTTGTACAGGGGGGTAGTGGGGGTGAAGAGGTTTTTAGGAGGGACAGTTAAGATGTAGCCTGAAGAGATGGGTCTTCAATCTACAGCGGAAGACAGGTAACTTTAACTAACTTTAACACTTTAACTGACAAGTGTCCAGTATGTGTCCAGTATGACAAGGTACAGAAGAGAGGCAAGTCTTACCAGTGTATTTGAACTGGGGAAATGTTGCTGTAATGTTTGAGGACCAGAGGCTCCAGTCTGTAGGCCTGCAGAGACAAACCAAACACACTGAATGACAGATACACTGGGTTCCACCTGGGGATGAAATATCAAACACATACACCTGTTTACACATACAGCCTTCATCTCATCTTCAGTATGTTCACTGAATTTCAACTACAATTTTTTTGGGGGGGAAAAAACAAGGACATAGGACATAATAGAATGATTTATTGAGAGAGGTTTGAGGTGTGTGTGTGTGTGTGTGTGTGTGTGTGTGTGACAGAGGCTGTGAGTGTTATTACCACGGGGTCGGTGGGGTGGAAGACGTTAAAGAGCCTCTGACAGATGGTGCGAGGCAGGATGTGGTCCTGGTTGCCGTTGTTCCCCGGCCGGATCCCCCTCAGGGCCAGGAACACGGCCAGGGGAGAGCCCATACAGAAGAAGTTCTCCACCTGAGAGGGGGGGAGGGGGTGGGCGACCATCGCTGTTACTCACATATGTTCACAGGTTCAACAACCAGGGAGACTCTAGGTCTGCACACACATCTACCGTACGCTCCCAACCCATACGGATTCATCGCAGTCAAGTATGAACGTTTATCAAAAGCAGAGATGCAGATGCATGTGTGTGTGTGTGTGTGTGTGTGTGTGTTACCTTAAATCTGAGAGAGGGGGTTTCTACTGGTTTAGAAGCTTCCAGGCCTTGAAGCTGATCCTCCAGCTCTCGTAACCTGAGAGAGAGACAGACAGACAGACAGACAGACAGACAGACGAGACAGAGTCAGATATAGGGGTTAAGTTGTTCTCAAATAGGAACTATCGATATAATATCAATCTCTCGTGAGTAGGGTTTGAGCGGGATCTATTTTTTCCACATCTTTATACTGTCCTTTACAGGGGTATATGGAATAACCATGGTAAATAATAAATAACGATGCGGGGAGCTGGCGGGAGCCGCCTTCGCTCCATGTGTTTCATTTACATTGACGAGCTCAATTATCGATGTGGTGGCTGCTACACCGTCTTCCCCACTGCCCATGTTGGCTAGCAATAGGGCAAAGCTCGCTGGAAAGCTACAGTAGCGTTATTTGACCTAGTTGACTGCTGCTCTCTCTATCACTCTATTATCCAGAACTAAAAGTCAATGAATAAACAAGGAATTACCAAGAAATAGGAAAAAAAAATGAACAGATCTCTCTCTCTCTCTTACTGCGCTGTGTGTGTACGTGTGTGTGTACGTGTGTGTGTGTGTGTGTGTGTACGTGTTGAGCTGCAGCTGCTCCAGCAGGTGTCTCTCCTCGTAGCTGATCCAGCACACACACGCTCATACCAACACAAACACACCCACACACTCAGACTGCACACACACACACACACACACAGACTCTACACACACACAAACACCCACACAGTCAGACACCATACACATACATACATACTCACACACACACTCACACACACCCCTTCATTACCTGTTCCTGGTGAGCTGCAGCTGATCCAGTAGGTGTCTCTCCTCGTAGCTGATCCAGCGCAGGTCCAGCTCCTCCTCCATGTTCTGGTGCTCCTGCAGACAGAACCGGACCGGGTCCCAGCCCGTCATGATGTCGAAGGCGATGACGCAGCCCAGCGAGTGGGACACCATGGACACCTTGCCCCCCTTCTCCTCAAACTCGGGGTTCCGCGAGCAGAAGAGGGAGTAGAGGCGGTTCAGCTCCTGCGTTAGGCCTCTGGTGATCTGGAGAGGGACGGAGGAGGGGGGTGGGGGGGAGAAGAGATAGAGGAGAGAAGAGAGAGAGAGAGAGAGAGAGAGAGAGAGAGATTCCTTCAGAAACGTACTCCCGTTTCTGATTGGAAGCCCATGTTTGTGTTGGATGTTCAACAGCATGCTGGGACATTTGTTGGTCAGGGTGTTTCTCCACAGGGTGGATCCAGTACTGACACCAAAAGGGACATCCGAGGCCATATTTCAAATCGTTTGAAAGTCAGTTGGGAGATTTTCAATACGACCTCAGCTCCCTACATCTCCCCAGAAAACACAAACAAATCTATGCAAAGTACAGTAGAGTAGGATCATGACACGTGTGCGTGCGTGCGTGCGTGCGTGTGACTCACCTCGTCCCTGTACAAGGGGCTGGTGTAGTACATGATGTCCATGGCACTGCTGTTGAGCAGGTCTCTCAGTCCTCGCACTTTGTCTGGGGTGATGGAGTCCACCGTATCTGTGGTGACACACACACACACACACACACAATCAATACAACCTTGAATGTCTTTTTTTCTGAGCACATTTACTAGCTTGTAAAAGACACAGTATACAGTGTCCAGTTCTCCATGTGCCTATCGATCAGGGCAGATGAGGAGATCACGGGGGGGGGGGGGATAAGAGACCTGCAGACAGAGACAGGAGCATGAGAGGACAACATATGGAGCTACACGTGAGAGAGAGAGAGAGAGAGAGAAAGGGAGCTGGCTTGTTGTGTGACCTACATTTTCCCAACCCTGACAGTGTCATTAGCTTGGATGCTACAGCGGATGACAGCAGCTGCTCTCTCAGCTCAGCACATTGGGAAAGATAGCACATAGAGTAGAACAGACACACACAGATGTGCGCACTCGGGCACGCACACACACACACACACACACACACACACACACCACAGAATATCACAATAGAAATAGAATTCTAATTCTATTAGGTACTGTCACATGACACACACACAGTCATAGGACACACACACACACACACACACACACACACACACACACACACACGAGGAAAGAACTCAGGCCTTACCCCCGTCCAGAGCCAGTTTGGAGCGCCACTCCACAGGCAGAAACTCCACATGCTCCTCTGTGTGCTCTGAAAAGTGCTTCTCCTCCATCTTCCTCACACCTTCCCTCAACCTGGACACACACATACACACACACACACACACACAAATGTGAGAAATGCAGTACTGTATAGTATACATTTTTATTACGGTGGTAGGTGAACACAGGTTCTTGTCTAGAAACAGGTGAACTGGTCTGGTGTAGAAACATACGATGATATCTAAAGACAGATATCTTTCTCCATTTTCTCATTAGCCGATAGTGTGGTCCCCTCGGTCTCATTATCTCAGAATATCCTGCTGGCTGAAATCTCCAATAACAATTGGATACAGCCAATCCTTTATCTCACACACTGGGCTGTGGCTTAAACGCTTTTTAGGAAATCATCATAATAATAATGGTCTGGCTCCAGTGTGGGTAATGTAGCGTAATCAAAAAGTCACTCAACATAAACATTCATCTGGGATAAACAGAATCTCCACAGTATGATCACACATTATTGCAGGCATTCATTTTCTTGGCGGTGTGTATTACTGCCGAGTGATCAGGCTCAAAACATCTCTCCCACGGGCTGAGATGTAAGCCTCCTCCAACCCTCAACCAGGGAATCATTTGCTTGTGCTTGTATTTGATCTCTCTCTCTCTCTCTCCCTCCCTCCCTCTCTCCCTCTCTCCCTCTCTCCCTCCCTCTCTCCCAGTGACATTTAACATGATGATGTCACAAGCAAACAAAATCAACCATTCCAAAAATGTGGTTGTCAAGAGCTGGTGTTGATTTAAAATAATTGGCATTGATTCCATTTCATTGTCATGGCAATTGTGAATTATACAAATACAATTGCATTTGAATGTGGTGATATCACAATCAAAAAGAACAACATGAGCGGAATGTTTGAGTGAGAATGTTTGGTTGATAGGTGCCAGAATTCAGTTTTGGTGGTAACAACCCTAAGACTAGACGTGCTACTTATTTCTCCAAGCTAATATTCCAGAATTTTCAAAAATGAGCTTTTACGCCCAGCAACTTCATCAGCTTGCACCACGCATGGCACAAGGAACACAGCATCTTCCTTCGCCACCATCAAATTCCATCAACAAGGGTGAGTGTCAAACTCTACAGCATTGGTTTTGAAAGTAAGATCATTTTCATGTCTTATTTCATTGATTTGTTCCAATTTTAATACAATGCTTGGTTTTCACTTGAATAGTGCTTTACTTATCTATTACCATTGCTTGTATCATGTTAACATGTAGGCTACTGCTGTTTATTTACTGTTTTCCTATTTAACTTTTCTTCTATTGTACTATTGTTTCTTTGATTTGTATGTACAGCACTTTGAGCTTCAGTCTCTGTACGAAAATGTGCTCTATAAATACATTTATTAATATTATTATTATTAGTTGTTGACCAATATTGAATGTGTATTCTAGTGCCTAGTCCTGGTCATGATCTGGTGCAGCACATCGACCTCTGTCTCCAAGAGTTTGACTTCATCGAGCAGTGCCAGCAGTGGCAGTTCCACTGCTACGTCTCTGAGCAAGAGTACTACCTCTGGCTGTTACAGTTCGACCAGATGGTTCTCTACTACCTGCTTGAGGAGAAAAGGGCCCATATGTTCAGCTTCTTCTTAGAGCGGAGGGACAGAGCTATGCAGGCCCGCTCCACGGAGAGAGAGGTCTACAAGAGCAGAGTAACAGAGCTGAGGAAGAGAAAGGCCCAGGTTGAGTATGGGGAGGGACGGGTGGTGGAGCCTCCTCAAAAGAAACAGTGTGTGAGCTCAAACCGGCAGTGGCTTTTCACTGAGGAAGAGATGGAGAAACTGGAGGCCATTCCAGGGATTCTGGACTTGGCTGTGCAGATGGGGCTTCCTGTCTGCATCTGACTTGTAAACTTCGACCCTCTGATTGGCAGCTACACCCCTTCTTGACTTTGAATAATTTAAATGTATTAAATTAGTAGTTAGTAATAATATGATAAGATTTAGTTATAAGATACCTATATTTATATCAGGTAAGTATTTATAATGTTAGGGTATACAGTGCCTTCAGAAAGTATTCAGGCCCCTTCACCTTTTCCACATTTTGTTGTGTTAAAGACTCAATTTAAAATGGATTAAATTAAAAGAATTTGTCATCAATCCACACACAGTACCCCAGAATGAACAAACTGAAAACAGGTTTTTAGAAATTTCAGTAAATTTATTAAAATTGAAATACAGAAATACCTCATGTACATAAGTATTCAGACACTGCTGACACTCTTAACATTAGCTAAAATTAAAAAATGTCATCAACAAATCACTCAATAAGTTGAATTGAGTCCATCTTAATAGGGTGTCTGATTTGCATTAAGATGGACTCAATTCTACTTAGAGTGATTTGTTGATGACATTTTTGCATTTTAGCTAAGAGTGTCATAGCAAAGGGTCTGAATACTTATGTACGAGGTATTTCTGTATTTCAATTTTAATAAATTTACTGAAATTTCTAAAAACCTGTTTTCGCTTTGTCATTCTGGGGTATTGTGTGTGGATTGATGGCAAATCCATGTTAAATTGAGTCTTTAACACAACAAAATGTGGAAAAAGTGAAGGGGCCTGAATACTTTCCGAAGGCACTGTAAATAAATCATCTTTAGTCAAACTTGAGTCTGAAATCTCTCTCTCTCAAAGACAGGCATGTCTGCTACAGTACCCCTATTTGACCCTAAAACCTCAATTAATTAGAGAGACACAGAGAGAGAGAGAGAGACAGAGACAGATGACATATCCATTTCACCACTCACTGACACAGCACCTGCAGTCTCCATACAGTAGTGTACAAACACCGCAATGGTTGCTAACAACCAGTGCTAGCCGGCTACGCTAAACACACAAATAGATAGAGAGAGGCTAGAGAGAGTGGCTGCTGTTGACAGAGGGAGAGAGGGAGAGCGACCTTTCTACTGTAGGTAAACTGGGCTGTATAGATGCTGCTAATGTACATGGTAGTCTTTCATAGGTCTGGGGGAGGGGGGGGGGGGCTATTCAATGCTAACTAGGCTACTCCCTGTCCCAACCTGGCTCGTTCTGTGAAGCTCCTCTGGCTTTGATGCTACCAGGCCTAGCCTAACATCGGCTAGCTAAGTTTAGCTCGTGGGGGGCTTACATGCAGTGAGGTGAATGAGGGACCTGGCTCAGGTAGCGTGTGTGTGTGGGGCTCACGGGTGAGCAGGTCTGTGGCAGTGCTGTCTTTAATAGTCTTAGCACCCAAAACCCCCTTTGACACTTGAAGAGGATCATCAGAGGCTATACTTAGTGCTCTACCTCACCACACATAACAAGCCGTCAGCAATAACAAGGGGATGAGTGGGGGAGGGGGGGGGGGGTAGTAGAGGATGAGAGACATACAGGAGAAGGGAGAGGAGTGTGATTAGCAGAGAGAGAGAGAGAGAGAGAAAGAGAGAGAGAGAGAGAGGGGAAGGGTGAGATGTAGAGGGACGTAAATGAGTGTCTGAGTGCAACAGGAGAGAGAGAGAGTGAAGGGGGAAATTAGAGGAAGAGAGCTACCAGACAGACAGTGAAGAGCAGCAATTATTAATAGGCCCAGAGTTCCAAACGTGAGCACGAGCTGGCTGGATGTGGCTGATCTTTCCCCTTATGGCTGAGAAGGCCCTAGGCCTATAATCCCTGCTGGGTTGGGAATGAGGCTTAGAGTCGGGGCCGGTCTGACTTGGTCTACTTTACCTGCTTAGCGGCCCTAAGCCCCTAGCAAAGGCAGAACGCTAACCCTCTCATATACAGAGAGACACTTAACACACTGCAGAACCATCTGTACCGTATAAGGGCTGCCAGGACAGCTGTCGGCTCCCATACAGCCATCTATAGAGGACTGTTACAAAACACCGCTTTAACGATTCAAACAAACAGTCCTTCTGTATTTCATGAAAAATAAAAAAAAAGATTATTGCCATGAGTCATTCTGCTGTAAATGACTAAATCTTTGTCTCATTCAACACGTTTGGTCTAGTTCCCAGAAGTGCCTGTGTGTGTGTATGTGTGTGTGTATCTGTGTGTGTGCGTGTGTGTGTGTGTGTGTGTGTGTGTGTGTGCGTGTGTGTGTGCGCGCTCATCTTGCCCTGTCATGAACACTCCCATTGAAAGAGTGGGTTTCAAAGGTCAGCCATTTGGAGATGGCAGTGAGAGTGACTGTGGGAGGAGGGTGGTGAAGGGGAACACAGAGGGACCGACAGTCGTTAGCGACAGTTGTTAGCACTGGGGGGGGGGGGGGGGGGGGGCTAAAAGGCTTGGAGTGGTTTGCCGTCACACCGCGGCGTCATTCGGAGGCTGCGGAGGCGGAGAGAACAATGCCCCTGCTGCGGACCAGGAGATGGAGTGGTCTACCGGTGACTCATGAAGGCCATCGTGGCGGCTCTGACGTCCGCGCGGTATTATCAGACCCGGTTCTGGCGGACAGGTAGTCACAATATGCCATGGGTGTACCTGCTCAGTCACAGGAGGAAATGTACGTACTCTTGTTGAATAAAGAATTTAAATTCCTTAGAACTAGTACTGTAGTGGCCAGCGAGTGGAACATTGTGGTGTTGAGATTATGTTACTCCCACATAAACAGAAACCAGTCAGACAGGAGTCTAGTGGGCAAACAGGCTGCCAGTGACAGACGTCTCATGGAATGACTTGACTATGAGGGCCATCGAATTACAGTTAAGAGGTGGAGGACACCCACCAACACACACACAATCCCCTGTGTGTAACATTCCATCGTAAACAGTGTGTGTGTGTGTGTGTGTGTGTGTGTGTAACAGGGCCGGAGTGTCCAGCCACGAGAGCTGTAAGCTGAGTAACACCATGTCCCTTATGACTGACTGACACACACACACACACAATACTCTATACACACAAAGCTCTGGTCATGTGTTTGTCATGGGTACCCACATGCAGGCTAGCCACACAGTGGAAAAAGTGATGTGAACCTCTAGAGTGTGTAGACAGATCCACCCACCAACCCACACAGGAACCCACACATCCCCCACACACACACACACACACACACACACACACACACACACACACACACACACACACACACACACACACACACACACACACACACACACACACACACACACACACACACACACACACACACACACACACCACGAGGAATAAGCGAGGGCACTTACATGCCGGTGTTCTTGATGATGCGTCCCTGGTCCATCTTCTGTCCAATGCCGTGGACCACAAAGACAATGTGGGTGGTCTGGGGGGGCTTGTCCTCCAGGGACGCCTCCTCGACGTACCCCCGGTGGAGCCGTGTACCACTGCTGGACGCTGTGTGTGTGTGTAAGGATCCAAAAGAAAGAATTTGTTATTGATATTGACTTGAACTGTAACCTTAATACATACAGTCGGTACATCCGGGGCAGTTCCTTTGTTCCATCACAACCAGGCCCATCCCGACATTCCCCCCGAGGGGGGGGCATCTCCCATAGGCTTGCATCGAAACTGCCCGGTTTTCGATACGTGATTGCTAGCCAATTTTTTTCTCTCGAGCTTCTGTGCTGTGGCTTACGTGACGTGCCAGAGAGAGATAGCCAATGGGATTTGCTGCTGCTCAGACAGGCCTAAGGAGATTTCCACCATCCCAGGCAATGGATCTGTGTGTCAGAGGAGAGATAGCCTAACTCGTGCCAGATCCAACCTCCTCATCACTAAGCACGGGGGAGGGAAAATATGGAGATGGTTGGCGTGGTTGGAATCAAATTGATTGTACCGCAGATCAGGCCAGAGCAACAGATAAACAGAGTTTGGCGCCAGGCGTTCCATCACAATAACATTCCGGAACATTTGGTGCCACCGGCATGACGGTGATTCTCAATCTCAAACCAGGTTTGCCACACAGGGCAGGGTAGTGATGCTAGATCTGGGATTATTCAGGGCAACCTGAAAGGCATGGTAACGACTTAGAGTCAAGCGAGTGCATACAGTAGATTTGGGGGGGGGGGGGGGGGGGACCGTGAGTGACCTCTGACCTTTGGAGAAGCCCAGTTTCTGGGTGACGGTGCGGGCGATCTTGGAGGTGGTGGCGTCGCTGTAGAGGTAGACCTCGTCCACGCTGTGCCAGTCCACGTGGGTGCGACTCAACTTCAGGCTGTGAACGGCTACAGAGGGAAGGAGGAAGAGTGGGGAGGGAGGGATGAGGGGAGGGAGGGGAAGTAGAGAAAGAGAGAGAGAGAGAGAGAGAAAGAAAGGGAGAGGAGAGAGGTATGGAAAAAGGTAGAGGGGGACAGAAGGAGGGGAGAGAGAGAGAGAGAGAGAGAGAGAGAGAGAGGCAGAGAGAGAGGCAGAGAGAAGGAAGGTGGGTAAAGCATGAGAGGAGGAGTGAAAGAGAGAGAACAAATCAGAACCGTGATGTCTCTATTATGGAACCGAGTCCACATCCAGGCAGATTAGGATTCGTTCTACCAGTGCAGACTGGAACACTGATCTGCCGTCAGGAAACAGAAAGAAAGAAAACAATTTTGAATAGGCACAATTTCACACAGTCTGCATATTTCCACTCCTACGCGCCCCTTTGCTTGGGTGTCATCTAGCTGTGTGTGTGTGTGTGTGTGTGTGTGTGTGTGTGTGTGTGTACAGCAGTGGCTGGGTGGAGGAAGGCCCGAGGACGGGGCTCATTGTAAGGCATGGAACGGAAGGAGGAACGGTATCAAACACGTGACACCGTTCCTCATTCCATTCCATGCGTTACAATGAGCCCCGTCCTCCGATTTCTACCTCCACCCAGCCTCCCCCCTCTCAGGCTGTGCAGACAAGAGAACACCGCAGCGGGGGCGAGCGAGAGCGGAAATATGGCGTGAATAAGGGGGAGAAAAAAGAAAAAAGGGAAGCTAAATACTGTAAGAGGACACTGTTCCACTGAACGCACGGACGATAAATGAAACTGGTTGACTTCGGCGGGCGGGGGGGGGTCACGTGGAGGTTTGAACGCCGCGTCATGTGAGGTGACGGAGGACACTCTGGCATTGGTCCAACGCACAGGTACCCGCCTCCTGCGCTGTGCTGGGAGCCAATCAGAAGGGATTCAAGAGACCCAACTGTAAAAAGGAGACCGGGACAAGGGGCGTCCGAGGATAAGGGGGGGGGCGTTCCAAGAGGGCGTGTCTGATACTCACAAGTGTGTAGATCTGAGACCTTGTGGAAAGGTTGTGCGACATCGAGCATGTCGTGAACGGGGGCAAAAGAAGTGCAGTGGGTTGGGACAGGCGACGTAGTGACACACTGCTGTTATTTCTGCTAAGCGGGCGCTGTTGAGTGACTCAACACAGGGAGACGACTATCTTAGTCTCAGTGAGCTTATGTCGGCTAATTCTGGATGTGTCCTCTCTCTCAGAGGACAGATGAGCGACCCCCAGAGAGAGAGAGAGAGAGAGAGAGAGAGAGAGAGAGAGACAGCATGTCTCAGAGCTTCATTTGTCTGTGAGTGTCCTCTGTAACTTGACTGCCTCTGGCACCATGCTTGGCTTGGCTTGGCTTGGCTGGGCTGAGAGAGAGAGAGGAGAGGGAGGGAGAGAGGAGAGTGAGGGAGAGTGAGGGAGAGAGAGAGAAGACAGCGAGGGAGAGAAGAGAGAGATGACAGAGAGAAAAGAACCAGGGGGCCACTTAACATGAACATCACGCCGGGGTGTCCTCACTCCACAAGCGCTCGCTACCCTCTGATCATGTCAGGATAACTTGCTAATGCAGTAGCGTGTTCGTTAACACTCAGCAAAAGCATTAGCCAGATGCATAGCTGGGGGGCTGGGGGGCTCGCTAGCACCTCTTCCTCTCCTCTCCTTCCCCCTCTTTCTCTCTATCCCTCCTAATAGGGGGCATCTGAGGAGAGTTGGCATGTAGCCTAATGGAGAGAGAGAGAGAGAGAGGGGGGGGGGGGGGTGAGGGAGGACTGTGTGCTTCTCTGTGTTCGAGTAGAGTCACATGGTAGGGTAAAGTAGGGCCTCCCTGGTTTAATCTCATCAGGCAGCCGGGGAGCGAGGGTCAGTCACGGGAGCTGGAGCTGGACTGTCTCCACGCAGGGCCCCTCAACCACAAGGCCTCCGAACTGACCAGCAGGCCCTGCCTGCCTGCCTGCCTGCCTGCCTGCCTGCCCGCCTGCCTCGCTGGCTGGGGGTTAGTTAAGCCATGAGGGGGAGGCTGTGTTAGCAGATGGAATAAGACATGGTGGTTGGTTTGCATTAGCTAGCAACTCATTAGGGAAAAGAGAGGAGGGATGTTGAGAATGGATGGGGTTCGGGTTGCTCGATTTCGGCCAAGGAGCTTTATAAAAAAAAATAACCCAAAAATTCAAAATCAATTACACTGGAGAACCTGAAGGGGGCGGCGGGGGGGGCGGTGACAGTTCTGTAGATCCTTCAGCCCACACATGGTTAGAGAGTCAAACGTTTTCATTTATCATGGCCACCACTTTAAAACAGCATGCTTCAATCACAACACCAGTACCACACTACACCAGAGTACATCATTGTACTACTCTACAGAAGCAGCAGCGGGGAGTGTTATCCATTGGAATGATCGTGGGGTGGGGGGGGGGGGGGGGGGGAAGCACACCTCACCACTTACCCACTCACTCACTCCTTAGGGTGCATCCCAATATTCTAAAGTGGCTTCCTTCCCTCCCCTCGTCTCCTCTCCTTCAAATCCACTGATTCTGAACACACAGGAGAGGTGAAACTAGCGGCGTCATTTGCCCTCACCTGTGGCCAAGCTGTGGCTTGACATCACATCGGTGTGGATGAAGGACAGGAGACAAGGTGAGGTGAGGAAGCCACTTCAGACTATTGAGATGCAGCCCTCCTCTGAGCCCAGCATGTGAAACAGGATGTCTTTTTTACAACCAAATGGAGTGAGAGAGTCACTCTTCCCCATTAGCCAACCGCACAGGATGAATAATGGATGCTAGTGGGGGGGGGGGGGGGGGGGGGGGGGGGAGAGGGGGGTTGGTACCCGACCCACGTGGCCAAATGAGAGGAAGTGAGGCGGGCGGTTGTACCGAGGCGCTTCCTGTTTTACAGCGTGAGGCGGTGAGAGGAGGAGAGGAGCAGGGAGAAAAGCACGCAGAGGATGTCCTGTAGCAGTCAACTACAAGAGATTATGAGGTTTAGCCTACTGAGGAGGGGGGGGGGGGGGGTCACCTGACACTGTACCCGAGAACGAGAACAAGGGAGGTGGGAGGAGGAGGGGGGGGAAGAGTTGTACTGTAGACAGAGAGATGCAGACAGAGACGGGGGAGAAACAGAGACTGGAAGGGACAGAGAGAAAAGAGGTAGAGAGGAGGAGAGCGAGAGAGAGCCTTTTACGGCGTTGCCGAGGTAGGGAATTATGCCACTAAACCAGGGCAAAGCTCCTTTCCTCAAATTAATTACAGCAGTGTGCTAAAGCGGGCTATTGTTAGCATGCTACTCAGCTAGCTCAGGGCTGCATTGTGTCCTTTGTCTGCATGGGAACGTTTACAGTGTGGCAATTACACGCTGGCTCTGACTGGGACCTGACAAACATCTCCGCTATGCAGCTCCCCCACAAAAAGGTTTCCATCAGCACTCTGTGGCCTAGGATGGAGTGTACGATTGAGTGTGCTGTTGACTGTGCTATTCTCAGCCACCAGGTCTTTCAATGACACCTCAGGGTGTGTACTAGTACAATCCTTTGGCGTCCAAAACCACTGGTGTAACTAACGAATCTCTCTTAATGGTGTGTTTGGAGTTTGGATGCTGGGGGCTGTTTAAGTGAGTCTGGATGCTGGGGGCTGTTTAAGTGAGTCTGGATGCTGGGGGCTGTTTAAGTGAGTCTGGATACTGGGGGCTGTTTAAGTGAGTCTGGATACTGGGGGCTGTTTAAGTGAAGCTTGGCCCCATAATAATAATAACAACATGTATGCCATTTAATATGGTCCCGTGAGGCTGAGTCCTATGCTCAACAATAGTGAGTGGGTCATGCCATCATTCCATCCATAGTGGCAGTGCTGGGCAGGAACATAGAGAGGCCGGCCCAGTGCCACACAGCAGCATGCTACCGGACCTGAATGGTGCCTCTGTTCCGACCGGAGCCTTTGTTGCTCTCTAAACGAGAGCTTTGTTCCCTCTCCGCTGAGCTGTGGCTGTGCTCCTGATAGTGGAGGCTCATTAAGATGGGATCATCATGTTCCCTCTCCTCAAAGCTGTGCTCCTGATAGTGGAGGCTCATTCAGATGGGATCATCATGTTCCCTCTCCTCAAAGCTGTGCTCCTGATAGTGGAGGCTCATTCAGATGGGATCATCATGTTCCCTCTCCTCAAAGCTGTGCTCCTGATAGTGGAGGCACATTAACATGTGATCACTCTGCTAGAGGAAGGAGATCGGAGAGATGGAGGGAGGAAGAGAGAGAGATAGAACGGGAGAGAGAGAGAGAGAGAGAGCGATGGGGGGGCCGGGCTGTTTTGGAGAACCAGCTTCTTCAGCTCAGATCCATAGTTTTCCTGTTGGGACCCAGATAGCCTGGGGAGGGTAGGCTAACAACTGTCCAGGGACAGGAGGCTCTCTCTGGTCAGATAGGCTAACTAAATCACTAACTAAATCAGGCTACTAACTCTAGAGATAGACCAGAGAGATGCGGGCAGAGAGACAGAAGCAGAAGCAGCAGCATCAACAACAACAACAGTAGCAGAAGGAATCCCAGTCATCAACTCTGGGCCACAGAAGGGCTGTGCTCATAAAAGGGGTTGAGCCACAAGAAGAGAGTAAGATCTAGGTTGATTTATGAGATAATATCTACGGGGGAAGGGGGTGGGGAGGGCAGGGAGGGGGGCGAGGGGGCGGGGGGGGAGAATAGCAGATAAAATAGTAGTTTACAGTACCTTGACAGCGCTTGCGCTTGTGACATGTAGTTTTAGCACTGGTCTGATATCCGCTCCATTTGAACAGAAAGGGGAGGTAGAAAGGGGGCAGGTGGGAGAGAACTAACAACCATAGAGACAGTGAGTAATGGAAATGGGCTCGTGGCGTTTTTTTCTTCTTCTGTCACACACACACACAGGCTAACGTCGGTCATCGTTGCGACGAGGGCATTTATCAAGCAGCGCTGCTCTCAGGGACAGATTCAAGGTCTAACACGCTCAGTCAGACACTAGACGGAAAACAATATCTGGAGGCAAGCGGCCTTTGAGGCATAACATGACATAACAGACATGTTCAGGCTCAAAGTGAACACCCAAACCAGAGTTACATACGTTACTTGACAAATGCCCAAGATGACGGAGTTAGTGCCTGAATAATGCTTAACATAAAAAAAACAAAAAAAAACAGTCTTTGTCAGTTCAAAACAAATACTGTGCTCTCATTTTTACCAAAGCCTCTTTTTAATGTCTTAACTCAGATTATTATAATACGAACGCTGGTAATATTCGGATAGTTTCGTATTAAAACATTTGATTATAATCCGCTGGGTTATAGTCAGATATTTCTGTATTAAACATTCTAAAACCAAAACAAGGGAATTGTGATACTTCGCTTCCGACCAACAAGCTGGCCCAAGGACACATGATATGACGATGACATGGTATGAGAGGTCAGCTACGGTATCTAAACAGTGAAAGTTGTTTTGGTACACAGTTTGTAATGCCAACCTTCATCTAATGTCAAACATAAAGCTAATAACTTCCAGGAACAAAAGGTCAGATAATGGGAACAAAACATACATTATGCAGGCACCCGTGAAATAGTGACAACTACAAGCAGCACACAAACAGTACTGTAACAGCTAAAGGTTTAAAAAGGTTTCCATAACAACTCCAGAGTGGGTTGACCTATAAAAGAGCAGTTCCTTACAACTGAAAGCGACTTTCCCCCTTTTCCCTTGCTTATGTTTTTCACCCAGAAACAATGGTTTGTCTTCCAGTCTGAATGAATAAATCATGAAAGTGGGTCAGAAGCCTTACAGGGACAGGATATCCCTCCCTAAGAACAGAGAGGAGGAAGTTACACACTCTAAAATTCAACGCTCTCCCTCCCCCCAGCAGCCATTCAGTCCTCCACTCTTACATGCATGCATGCACACACACACACACACACACACACACACACACACACACACACACACACACACACACACACACACACACAGCTAGTGCTCATATTTCAAGATCACACGAAGCTATAAAATCTCTGATAGGTCAAATCAAAAAATACACCAACCCGGATAAGCTATCACGGAGGTGATGGCATACTAGGATAACAGCAAAACCTAACATTGGTGAGTCGTATTCAGATTGGATGGCTGCCAATGGGGACCGAGACACAAGTGACTGTCGAAACAACAATCTGCACATGAACTCTAATTATCTATTTGAGCTGAGGTGGGGGTGAGGAGGGAATATCAGACTTGTGTCAGACAAATGACAGAGAGCGCTGCTTCCCTCAGCTGCCGGGTGGAACCTGCTGATTAGACTGGCGTTGTCACTCAGTCAGAGAGAGAGGGGGAGGGGGAGAGAGAGAGACAGAGAGAGAGAGAGAGAGAGAGAGAGACAGAGAGAGAGAGAGAGAGAGAGAGACAGACAGAGAGAGAGAGACAGAGAGAGAGAGACAGAGAGAAAAGCAATGTAAAGACTGACAGACCATGAGTCAGCGGCTCCATCTGAGGCCCTCAGAACACTTACACAACACTGGGGAAAGACAGAGACACTGGGGGATAAGAGAGCGGCCGAGGAGGCCTACAGGCATTATCCTGCTTACTGGGATATCCTCGCAGGCACTGCGGTAGTAGGCCTAGATCATCATTAGCGAGGCCAGTGCGTGCCAAGACTTACGAGTGTAGCGGCCAGCGAGTGCTCAAAGCCCGGTGCTTTGAGCGAACAAGTCAGTTTGAATTTCCACAGCTGGCCTTTCTAGTCCTGTCTGCAGTGTGGAAGGTGGCAAACTCAGTAACAACCTATTGAAAATTCTTTGGTTTGCCGACAGGTTCTGGTTGCAGTTTATGGCGATAGTTATAGCGAGCTAACTGGGATTATGCTCGCCACCCACCAGATTCACCAGCCAACTAAAGGGCTCGGTTGATAAGAATATCCCAGCAGGGTAAAGGAGGCTAAAAGCAGATGCTTAAGCACCGAATAGGCGAGGTGTAAGCACCGTTGAAGCCCGGGAGTGACGAGAAGAGCAATTGGTCTTGGCATGCACAGGCCCGCACGGCGTAAGCCCTGCTGTGGGAAGCCGGCTATTCATACTCGTGACTCCTTTTCTAAACTAAAAAGGTGGCTTTGTGTGGCCTTTAAATCTCCAAATCTGATTACATGCTTGAGTTTAGGAATCAATACCGCTACCTCACTTGTTGGTGACAATTGGACCCGATAGAGGACAGAAGTGTTTGGAGATTATAGACACTTTCTTCTCCCCACGCTTCGACGATACACTACATGTCGTGCTAGAGGTCCATCGGCGTGTGTTTCTCTGCAGTCAGAGCACCGCAAACAACTACAGGAAACAGTTCAAATGACACACTGGATTAGAGCTTGTCCGCTGAGGGCTTTGGATAATCGTCCAGGCCACAGAGAGTGCCGAGCTGATTGCTTGGTCAAACAACACTTCAAAT
>NC_139667.1:16057185-16069685 GCF_951799395.1 Argentina silus
TCTCCATCTTTCTTTCCCTCTCTGCTCTCTCTCTCTCTCTCCTCTCTCTCTCCCTCTCTCTCCCTCTCTCTTTCTCTGGCTAGTTTTATTAGATAGGAAACAGAAAGCCTCAGTGTGGGAAGCCTCTTGTTATCTGAGAGTCTTGGGAATGGAGGCCTCTGCAGAGGCTTCACTCAGCGCGCTAATGAAAGCAGGACAATTTGGGCGCTTTCGTTCCCAACATACTTAGACCCCCCATCCCCTGGACCTCCATCTCCTCCCATCCGAGCCTCCTCTTGCTCCTCTTGCTCCTCCGCCACCTCCCCATCTCTACCTTTCCCCCCTAAACAGTGTTCGGATGCTATAACAATTATTCACCAAACGTGCTTTTGTTTAGCCAAAGCCTCCGTAAACATAGTAGGCAACATGGTATATCAAGTTTCTGTTATACCTGTATAATAACATTGTAATTACTCTCGTATCTATGCTGTATTGGCATGTTGCTACAGAGTAATAAATTGCAGTCATTGTTTTTGTGATGCATAGCAGTGGAGGCTGGTGGAGGTAGAAATCAGTGGATGAGCTCATTGTAATGCATGGAATGGAATGAGGAACGGTATCAAACATAACACGTATGATTGAAACCATTCCTCATTCCATTCCATGCATTACAATTTCCCTGTGCTCTGATTTCTACCTCCACCAGCCTCCCCTGCTGTGTAATAACATTGTGATTGCTGCAACACTGACATGTTGTTATACTAAAGTAATAAAGTCATTGTTTTGTGAGTGCAAAGTCATCGAGTTGTGTGTGTGTGAGAGTTGTGTGATGTGAGGCATTAATCTTGATGAGTTGATGAGGAGTAGTTAGAGAACAGTGAAACACATGTGTATTGCAACAATTGCAACACAATTTGTACTGTTGCTCAATTGCCACATGGCTACATCACATTTCTCGCAGAGCAGAACCAAGGCAGTATTCTTCATTACATGGGTGGTACAAGTCCGCTCCATCCTTTAAAGGGTGTGTAGAAGATGATCGACAGGTCTTTCAAACTCACACATTGGCCCCCTTTAACCAAACCACACACGGCCCCCTTTAACCAAACCCTCTCCATTCATACACTGGTTAAGGCTGGTCGATTTAAGTTTCCCCAAACCTCAACAAAGCCCCAGATCTCCACTAAGTCCACCTTTGTTGTGCCACATAGCTGAGGTTCATCATCTCCAGGTAAGTGACTACTCCTGCTCTCCGTGTGGTGGTTGGTTCTCAGGGAGCCAGCTGGCCTTGTGAGTATGGTAAGGTAAGACCTCGCCACGGGGCATCCGGTGAGGGGCTCAGCACCCCTTTGTGGTGCATCTATGACAGGTTTGGACGACATGCAACCAGCCCCTCCCATCCACTTTCACCTGTGATATTGTCTGGTCTGAGGTGAGTGTGTGTGTGGGTGTGGGGGGGGGGGGGGGGGGGGGGGGGGGGGGCAGTGAGATGTCCCCAAAGGGCATGGGGTTCCTGTAGCTCGATATCCCAGGGGGCTTTGCAGGCCTCCAGAGAGAGGTTAAATGAAGCCGGGGCTGTCTGACGGACAAAGGCCGCAGGTCAGCACCCGGCCCTTTGATCCATCCCTGCCCTCTTCAGACCACAGATCCAGACCTTTTTGTTTCACCTTGCCTTTCTTCCCCCCCCCCCCCCCCCCCCCAGGCTAGCCCCTCTTTTTTTCCTCTCAATCTGCCCCCCGACAATGGAGTCACTTACAAAGCATTGAGCGTTGTATGGTCTGCCAGTCACTAGAGGGGAAGAGGTTTCAAAGGGAAGGCAGAGGGGTTCAGTGTCTCCCAGGTCCCCAGTGAGGAGATAGATACCGACTCTTTCAGTCCTCAGAGCTGGGCTGCAACCCTGCAGCTGCACCGAACGCTTTAGAGGACGTACACAACAAAGACACAGCATTATGGGGACCCCGGGAGGAGAAAAGAGTAGAGGAATCAGTCGACGCATGCTCATATCATCCCCGGACCCCCTATTGTGAGAAGATTTAAGATTTTTATCCTCTTTTTTTTTATTGTTTTTTTTTTTTTTTGGTGTACTGTAATGCAAAGCAGACCTCGAGAAAATACACCAAAGTATTTAGGGTTGTAATTTTACGAATCCGAGGTCAAAAAAGCGGCATAAAGAAATACGGCTTTCAACTTCTTCAAGTCTTTTTTTTTTCTTCTTCTAATGCTCTAAAGGAGGAAAAGAATTTATCTTGGATCCGAATTCGCTCTTCTGCAGGTGTACTTAGACAGAATAGAACAAACATGGTTTGAGTTTGCCTCCCGCCTGTCCCCCTCTGCCAAAACATTCAGGTGGAGCTCTCCCTCTGAGGCCTGACTCATATAAAACCCCAGAAGTAGCTGACACTTCTCCCTCCTCCTGCCCCCACTGTGCCTAAAGACCCTGAACGTGTGAGACCCTCACAGCCTCATTCACATGGCAGATTTGTGTGCTGGCTAGCTGGCTGGTTGGGGAAAACCCATTTCACTTGAATGCTTGGCTTTCATGAAAACCTGTAAAACTCAAGAGGCTTAAACTTAAAGCGAACCGTTTGTTTCTTTCGCTTCCCTCACATGAACTATATAAGAGTCAAGAGTCACCTGTGAGTGTTTTGGCATTATGCGCTTGGGATGCTAATCGTTAGCTTCTGTAGCACCTGCCTCAGCAGACTAGAAGCCATGGTGCCCTATGCGAACCGGCATTCCTGAGGACGTGAGTTACGACGATTGATGGTTGGAACCAAAACCAACGTCTGATTTCCGAGCTGCCGTTCTGAGCCTGTTGAAGGCCAGAACACCATCAACTATCAATAGCAGAGGCTTTGTTTGATATCTCACTCACATGCAGTTGTGCAAACATCTAGATATCCCGTGTTGTTAGGGTTAGGCTGTTGTCATCAGACCATGTATGAGGTGATTCAGCTGAATGCCTACAGTAAGACATGTAGTTGTTGTTTGGTGTACATGCGGTGGATTATTGCTGCTCTCAATTGTTTTATTGTTGTCCAGAGGCATAGTGAGATGTTTAGTCTGTGTGCGGATTTGTGTTTGTGTGCTTTTGTGTGTGTCTACCTGTCTGTGTGTATGTACAGTACTGTAAGTGCATGTGTGTGTAGGTGAGTGCGTGTGTGTGTGTGTGTGTGTGTGTGTGTGTGTGTGTGTGTGTG
Source organism: Argentina silus (assembly GCF_951799395.1). NCBI lineage: Eukaryota > Metazoa > Chordata > Actinopteri > Argentiniformes > Argentinidae > Argentina > Argentina silus. Next base: position 16,060,365 of record NC_139667.1, read on the forward strand.
TGTGTGTATGTGAGGGCCACAGGGGCTGGAATGCGAGGCCCTGCACTGGGGGCCTCTATGGCGCTAATGGATTAACAGCCCGGCCTGGCATGCTAATGGAGATTGTCTGTGATGTAATGAGCTTTTAATTAGGTCACCTCTGAGCTTGACCCTCTTGTAATGAGGGGGGCAGGAGAGGGGGGAGGCAGGGGGGGTGGGCCTGGTGATAGCACCCTGACCTGCAGGTGTGAACCGGCCCAGGCTGTAAACAGGGCTGGACATTCCAGACATTCTCTGCTCAGCATCCCCCCCCCCCCCACCCCCACCCCCACCCCGTTTCTGCCTGCCAATAACCCCTCACTGGCGCTATGGGTGGACACACAGAGAAACAATTGGAGCCACATTTCATGCTCCAAGGTGCTTTGTGGAGTTCGGCTGAAAAAATAAAATAATAAAGCGAAAGAACCCCACCTCTGCTTTTCATTGTTTGTCGTTTTTTCTTTTTCCTCGTGCTATTCTTCTCACAAGGGGCTGTCCAATCAATGCACTTTCCTTGACCTGGATTCAAATGCAAAGGGGATCTGCAGGTGGGGAAATCTCTTATTAAATGTGTTAGATGTTAGCCTGTCTTATTAGGCCACCTCGTCCCCACCCGCCTGCTCTCAGCCTGGGGAGAAAAAGCCCTCATTCATGTTGGTGTTGCTCAGGCTCTACGCAGCCCCTACTCTCTCTCTTTTCTCTCTTTTCTCTCTCTCTCTCTCTTTTCTCTCTCTCTCTCTCTCTCTCTCTCTCTCTTCTCTCTCTCTCTCTCTCTCTCTCTCTTTCTCTCTCTCTCTCTCTCTTGCTCTCTCTGTCTCTCCCCCCCCCCCCTTCCCACCCTCTCCCTCTCCCCCCCCCCCCCCCCTCCCTCCCTCCCCTCTCTCTCCAGCTGAAAGCTGCCGCTTTGGCACAACACAAAGTGGCGCACTGATACCACCTCACAGCCCGTCCAGCCCGTCCAGCCCGTCTTTGACAGAACAAAACGCCTCTTTATTTCAGAACGAGAGAACAACACTCACTGTGCCACTCAGCTAACGGAGTCGCAGAGAGACACGTCCATCTGCAGTCATTAGAAAGTGCCCTGTGAAAGGATTCTAGGACTAATGCCAACACTTTTATTGCACTATTTATGGGCATTGCATTATTATAAGTATTGCACGATTATTTTAACAGGGGTTTTACAATGTGGCCCCTAAATGTGGTGTTGGATAAACTGTAAATGAGGAATGCTCTTAAGCTTTTCTGGTTTTCTTTTTTTAACTTTTTTTTTCTCTCTCTTTCTCTCTCTCTAAATTGAGTTGTTCTCCAAACATTACACAATGAAACATTAGGTTCTAATTAAGATCAGTTGTGTGGCTGTAGGAGGACTGGTGTTAAGAACTAGTCTGTGTTCTTATGAGAGAGAGAGAGAGAGAGAGAGAGAGAGAGAGAGAGGGAAAGAGAGAGAGAGAGAGAGAGAGAGAGAGAGAGAGAGAGAGAGAGAGCAGGACGTGACAGAGCTGGCTATCTAAGGGGGCGGGGCCGAGACCAGGATGTTGATAGGTTGCTTGGGACTGATTGTCACTGTTGGGGTCAATTGAGATTCAGAGGTGAAATCCAACTCAAGTACTAATAAACTAAACTACAAAACTATAAAATAGGCTTTTATTTTTCAAATATGTCTTTAATTCACTGAAATTAAATGAATCAGAATTAATGCGATTGACACGGAATTGACCTCAGCTCAGTTGATTAGACAACTTGAGAACTTGAGCTGAGTTAGCAGCTTTGATTTACACTTTGAACCCCACTCATGTATTTAATCTAAATGAGCTCAGAACAACTTGGACCCAGCCAATAGTGGCCATGTTGCTTAAAGGGGCAATCTGGGATTGGTACATAAATGAATGATGTATAGTCATTGATTCTTCAAGAATATCATTTATTATATACATTAAGTGTCTCATGATCTTAGTTTAACTGCCTTGCCCCATCAAAACCCCAAATATAAGCTTGTTCTACACCATTGTTTGTTAAAAAAAAACACTGACTAGCTTCAAAACGTGTTCAAACTATCATTTTGATCTCATGGAGGGTCAATCCAGTGCTCTGTCTATACATTTGAGAGTGCTTACATTCCTCCAGCCCCATCCTTCAGCTGTTTTGTTGTTGTTTGAATCCCAGATTTCCCCTTTTAGGCAGATTGTCCCTTTAAGGCTGTTTTCCACCCCCTTGTGTGTTCTATGTGCTTCTTTTTTTGAGAATTTTGAGCGGACTGGAGGGATGGTCAGGGACCTCAAGGTGGTAAGTGGACTCGCTCTCTCGCTCTCTCTCTCTCTCTCTCTCTCTCTCTCTCTCTCTCTCTCTCTGTCTCTCTCTCTCTCTGTCGTTCCCTCTCTTCTTTTAGTGGCCTAGACTCATTAAGATGCTATAAATGGACTCTTCTTAATGAGGAGTCTTTTATAGGGCTCTTGTTCGGCCTCGGGGGGATAATCAGACTGCTGTAGGAAGTCGTCTGTCTTGATGTCCTGCCCCTTTTCTCAGCGGTGGTCTGGCCAGGCCTAACCCCCCCTCCAACACACACCCTCACCTCCCTCCGTCTCTCTTCCTCCTCTCTCTCTCTCTCTCTCTCTCTCTCTCTCTCTCTCTCTCTCTCTTCAGAATTGCTCCTGTGTTTAGTTATTCCCCTGACATGATAAAAGTCAGCTGGTGCCTGGTCGGTGTGCAGGCAGCCCAGGCGACATTGCGGGTCTTAATTGCCTCCACCCCCCCCTCCCTTCCTCCCCCTCTTCCTCCCTCCCTTCGGCCCAGCCGGCTGCAGCTCTTTTACGAGACACGGGCACCGGCTGCGCTAGCTCCTCACCTCTGGGTTGTCTTCCTTCTCTCCCCCCAGGCAGGTCACTCTACCCCTGGGCACTCTCTGTCTTCCTCTCCCCTCGGTCTGGTCTGGTCTGGTCTGGTCTGGTCTGGCGGCCAGAGCCAGCCAGCCAGAGCCCAGCCTAGAAACATGTGCGGGGGCTTCGTCCTGCACCTCCAACACCTCCTGGGCGGATGATGGGGATAGGAGGAGGAGACCCCGGCCCCCGGAGCAGCAAGCAGCTAATTGGCTCGGTCTCACATGTGGGTGCGGTGGTGTGGTGTGGTGTGGTGTGGTGTGGTGTGGTGGTGTGGTGGTGAGGTGGATGGTGAGGTGCCTCATCCTGGGGGTGGAGGTGGGGGGGAGGGGGGGGGGGTAAGATCTGGTACCCTGGTGGCTTGTAGCTGCTTGACAGCTGATTGATGGGTTATCATATCATTATCACAGATACAAGCATTAAAAAAAAAACACATTCTCTGCAAATGTGGATGAGGGAAGAGGGGATCAGGGAATCGCTGCTGTTGGTCGTCCACAATAAACAGATTAAAATGATTGAGTTTCCGGTTTATTAGTATTGGTACAGTTTGCTTGTGTAGCTTAACTAGCAGCTCTTAATGCACACACTACTGCAGTGTTTACTCTGCTCCTTAAGTAGATAATGAAGATTCATTTTACGTGTTGCTTTTGGTGATTAAAACAGTGTTTATCAATGTCATGTCAGGCTCAGCGAGAATGAGGGTGAAAGCCTATCCCTTAGCAGATGTTTACTCCAAAGGTCAAAGGACACTTCATGTTTACATCAAGGGTTTGGGGGGGGGGGGGGGACTTGTTTAGAATTGGAAATGCTGCTGCAGGCAATTACTGTAATCAGATTACTTCTTTATTTTCCTTCTTTCTCTGTCTCTCTGTCTAACCCTTTTTTTTTGTTGCCCCCCCCCCACCCCCCCACCCCCTCTGAAAAAAGAAAAGAAAAAAACGAATTTGTGCCAGATTCAAAACAACTGCTGCCCAGCGTCATGGAGTGTATGTCACTTCCTGCCCGAGGGTGACTGTAGCCACTCAACTTCCTCCATTATTCATTCCAGAGGCGGGCCGTGAAACATGGCTCCCTCTGAGTGGGGCAGAGCGCTCCGGTCCGCCCTGGGGTCATTCTAGAAGGCCTGCGGTTTGAGATTAGGAATAGATATGCAAATCTGGGGTATGTTTCCGAGAAGGAAAAGTACCTCGCCAGCTGCTTTGTGTAACAGTGTCTAAAGTGATGCCTTTTAACTCTTGGCAAGAGATACAAGGAGGGGTTTGAGGGGGACAGGGGAGAGAGGCATAGCTTTTGGAGAATGGAATGATGGTTCAGACCAAAACAAATTGTTTCTGGTTTCACTTGGAAGCGACCCTATTATCAGCCTGAGTGTCAGACAACAACAGCAGCATTCAGAGTCCAGAAATAAGGAAGAAAAACCACCAATAGTAGTTAGGGGGTACTTATGGGTGGTAAGAGTTTGTGCTTGTGCTGTGTGTGTGTGTGTGAAAGTCACTGTGAGTGTGTGTGTGTGTGTGTGTGTGTGTGTGTGTGTGTGTGTGTGTGTGTGTGCGTGTGTGTGTCACAGAGAGTGTGTGAGCTTGGGGCCAGTAGGTTGGAGGTCAGGTCTAAGGCTATGGTCCTAGCTGGGGGATGTAGCCATTACCTCTGAGATGCGGACATGAGGGAAAAGCGAAACCTACTCTAAGGTCCTAATGATGTTTTCTTTTGGAGAGAAAAATCTAAACATGTCCGTCTTTCAGTAATGTGACCCTAGGTGGGGTCGCGGTCTGGTCACTCCGGGAGAGTCTTGTGTTTCTGTTACTGAGGCTTGAAACAACACATTTCACCAGCTAACCTGGGGAGGGAGGGGAAAGAGAGGGAGGAAGGGAGGGAGGGAGGGGTGTTTGTGAGAGAGAGAGAGAGAGAGAGAGAGAGAGAGAGAGAGAGAGAAAAGGGAGAGAAAGAGAGAGAGAGAGAGAGAGAGCATTCTCTCCACACTGATCACGACCACCAAGAGTTAATGACCTCTAAAGATCCAGACCAGTCCGTCTCTTCCAAATGTGTGTGTGTGTGTGTTTTTTTTCTCATAAATTGAATGAGTGAGGCAAAGTGTTTCCTGTTGCCTCTCTAATTACTAATAAAACAACGAGAGTTGAACATGGAAGATCAGACATGAGGTACGACGCTAAAACTATTGTTGCAGAAGCCGTAACGGGAAACAGTAATAGTGACAGTTATTCAAAAGATAGTACAGAAGTTATCTAACAGGTCCTAATTATACACATGAAAAGGAATTCCTGAGTGTTCCCTGTTGAAGGCAAAAAAAAAAGAAGAAGTAGCCATGTATTTAGGGATGGGTGGAGCATATAGCAACAAGTCACCCTTTGGGTGAGGCCGTTTCTTTGTTGTTGACAGGATAGCAGTGATTACGTGCCTTCTCCTGACCCCAGCTGTAGCCTGCACCCTGCACTCCCCTCTGAAGTCCCTGGTGCCTCTAATGGATACAGACGAGCTCTCTCACCTCACACTGCGACCACGGGAGTGGATGGGGGGGAGGGGGAAGTGATGGGTGAGAACGGTAGGGGGGAGGACTTAGGTAGTTTAATTATGGACTAATCGTTTCCTATCACTTAATAGAGTTTCCACTGTTTTATGGCGAATTGTTTTGGGTTTGGGTTTTGTTTTTGTTTCCGTATGGAATTTGCGTAAATGGTGTGATGTCAGCCTTCCCCTCCTCCACCCAATCAGCCCCGGGGCACTAAAGACAAGGAAAATTAGAGGGGAACTTTCACATAAAAGAACGTAGGTTTCAAACAGTCAGGGGCAGGTGACGCATAGGAAACCAGGTATTTATGGACGCAGTCCGTTTCTGGGGCTCAGTCAGTTGACCCCCCCATCCCCCCATCCCCCCATCCCACTGCAATGGCAACAAATTCATTTTCAATTACAGATAAGAAATCCTGGAAGTAATTTGATTTTCCAACCAGGAGCTGTAATCAATTTCTCTTCAGCGGAGCCCTAGGTGACCACAGGGCCTGCTAGTTAGCTCACCGCATTAAGAAGCTGCAAAGACTTCATATAGGAGAAACGCTACGTTGAGAGACGGAGGATTAAAGAACAGGCCTGGAGCAAGTTCCTCACCCCAGCCCTGAAACCACCCACTGTTTTGTGTGTGGTTCTGTATGGGTGGGGACATGCGTGCAGGCAAGGTGTGTGTGTGTGTGTGTGTGTGTGTGTGTGTGTGTGTGTGTGTGTGTGTGTGTGTCTGTGTGTGTTTATCTGTGTGTCCTTGTCTGTGTCTGTGTGCCTGAGTGTTTGTGCCTGAGTGTTTGTACAGTGTGTGTACACAGCACACATGTCTGTGTGTGAGTGTGTGTGTGTGTGTGTGTGTGTGTGTGCGCGTGCGTGTGTTTGTGTGTGTGTGTGCGTGCGTGTGTTTGTGTGTGTGTGTGTGTGTGCGTGTGTGTTTGTGTGTGTGTGCGTGCACGTGCGTGTGTTCATGTTCACCAAAAATAGCCTCTGCTCAAAACACATCTCACAACCAGCCACAACCAGTAGGAAACATGTTCACTTTCCTGTCAACCCCCTCTTTATTCTCAACCCGGAAAACAGATATTACGTTCATATAGAAGTCATGCACCCACCTCTGCTACTGTGTGGCGTATAGTGTCGGGTATCTGCCTGGCTTCCTCCCTTCTCTCTCTGTCTCTCTCTCTCTCTCTCTCTCTCTCTCTCTCTCTCTCTCTCTCTCTCTTGCTAGCTCACTTCTGTTCCTTCACGTTCCAGATATAATTACAACCGTCCGAAAGGATGATTACATGTTTACTCTGGATGCTGGCCGACTGCCTGTCCCCAGTCCCACTGGAGCTGCCTGCCTCTCAAAGGGGTTCCTCTTGAAAAGCACCACAGAAGAGGGCTCAGCACAGTCACAAATGAAACACACACATAAGAGAGCGGAATAGAGAGAGAGAGAGAGAGAGAGAGAGAGAGAGAGAAAGAGAGAGAGAGAGGGCCAATCGGACATGGCTTCGATATAATATCTATTTTTATGCTGACTCCCCACCACACAGGCTCATGTCTGCTGCTTCACTTGAGCAGCGCTGGTTAGCAGAGTCTCACCGCAGCGCTGGGACTGGGAGTAGAGGAGGGCCTCGGAGACATGGGATGGATTGGAGGGGGAAGAACACACACACACACACTCACACACACACACACACACACATACACATACACATACACACACACACACACACACACACACACACACACACACACACACACACACACACACAATGACTGCTCTCGATGGACTGCAGTACATTTGTATGTATACAGACATAAATCTATTGAACAGAAGCTTGGGATCCCCTCTTTGAGGGAGAGAGCTGAACAATAGTATATTGTATGTAAAAATACTGTACGGAAGACTTATGAGCAATCAAGTCTCGAAATGGGTTATTGTTCAACCTTAAAACCATCTCCTGGGACCGCGTATCTGTGCAACATGCTGACACAGCTTTTCCTAATTTTCATAATTGTTGTCCACTAAAGACATCATATCATTCATTATATGATCCGTTTGTGGCACATCTATAACTGATCTACCACACAAATGATGGAGTCCAATATGAGAGTGTACTACAGCTGTGTTAGTGGATCATCCTGAAACATTGTTTGTGTTGTTGTTTTATGGTGACAGTCAAATGTATGGCAAAACTAAAAAGACATAATGTATTAAGTTGAGTCTTTGCCTTAACATTGCTAATTGCCACTTTTTTTAATGACAGCATCAAGGCAGAATTTGCAGACAGTTTTCTCGTGTTGCCTAGCAATACCTATTAATCTCTGCATAGCAGCTATGTATAAAGGTCCCTTTAGGCCCAGCAAAAGGTCATTCCATAGCTAATTAAGACATTTTTCCATAGCCAAAGGTAGTTAAATCACTCTATTCCAGAATATCTCGTACATTCTGTCTTCCAATTATAGAATAATAGAGCAGCATGTTCTAGCGTTCGACTCTGAGAACAGGTTTGCAACATTATAAACTCCGACCCAAACATGTGCTTATATCATGCATTGACTTGTTTATGCTTTGGCATTTCTGAAAAGAAGGAGAGAATTGACCTCTGAGTTGACTAGTAATCCTTGGGATTTCGCTACAGCTTATCAGGGCTACACTCTCGCCCTGCGATGGGCAGCTGTGCTCAGTATGACACAGACTAGTGCAAATGTTGCAGACAAGAAGAAGCAAAAGCGGGAAATGCTGTGTCCTGTTTTGAGTCTGTGTCTACAATGTATAAACAAGTGGATAGTGTGCCAGTACATACTGCAGGAACAGAAGAACATACCAGACTGATACTGGACACGGCTACATTATTTTAGTTGAACCACGACCATCAAACCAGAATGTGCTGGAGGGGTTCACAGAGTGGATCTGAGTAAGGACCAGGTTAAAAGTTGGATGTCCACAGCTTGTATATTTGTGAATGTTTGGTTGCAAACCGCTCTAGGTTTCCAGTTACCTAATTTCCTGAACAAGAGCAAATAAGTAAATAAATACACACTCGTATAAAAAGAGACTTTAGTGCATGCAGAATGGATACACAGACGGTGCACGCACACACGCGCACGCACGCACGCGTGCACGCACGCACGCACGCACGCACGCACGCACACACGTTACAGATACTCCCTTTAGTTGCAGACAGGCTGAAGCCCACGCATCCACACTCGCCTCATGGCTGTCCTTGTAATGGGTGGTATCTGTGCTCCCTGAGCCCCGGAGGGAGGATAAAAGCCAGGCAGTTGAGCTTTTATCTGTCCTGCTGAAAGTCAGCCATTGACACCATGCACTTTAGAGGAAGTGTCACTCACTGGGAGGACTCTCCCATCCCATACTGCCCTGGGACAGGGCTGCTGCTACGTTTGTGCCCCTCTTTAGCGCTGAGCTCACCGTCTTTTCTGCCAGGGGCAACTGTTGCTAAGCAGTGTTGCCTGTTTTTTAAGGATCAAATGAATGTTAAGGAAGAGTTGAATTGTTAGGAAGAAAAATAACACAGAAAAAAAAGTGTAGTTTGGTACCTCAGTCATTAGGATGTGTGAAATCAGAATACCCAGTCCCCTGTGTCCCCACAGGGCCACCATACAGTCCACAATGACTCAACGTATCCATCCTGGTTTCTTTTGCTCTCAAGTTGATTGTTTTTTTATCAGCTTTGTACTGATATGATTCTTTCACAATCACCCACTTCACCAACGGCAACCTCTACAAAAAGTCAATCACGGCTAAATGCTAGCTATTTTTACGGACTGACAAAAGAGAACAAAACCCTGAGTCGGTGGGGTTGTCTAGCATAATTTGATTGCTGACAAGTGAGGGGAAAAAGGTCTGTTAGCTTAGCGACGATACCCAACAAAGGCCAATCTCATTGTAAACGTTGTAGCGCTC
>NC_139667.1:16074685-16114685 GCF_951799395.1 Argentina silus
GTTTCTTACTCAGGGTGATAAATAAATAACAGATACACTGTCATAAAAGTTATTTTTTTACAGGCTGCTAACAGCTGGAGTCGTGCTGGGAGGGACACCATGGGGAACGGTGGCGTGTTCTGCCTCAAACCAGCGTGTGGTGGGTTGGAGACCTCTGAGAAGGTTCTGGGCTGCCCCCTTTTTCCCTCTATCCATCTATCCCTCCCTCCCTCCCTCCCTCCCACCCTCCCTTCTCTTCTCACCTCCTCTTCCCCGCTGCGTTTCAGGCTCCCTGTGGATGGAGCAAAGGTACTGGAGGGGAAACCGGTGGAGTAACGCAACAAATTTGGCAGTTAAACCCAGCACCAGCCGCTGCCGTGTTTGAACGGTTGCCACGGTGACCATCGGGCCCCCTGCGGTGGGTTTCGGGCTTCCCGTTTTTCGCACCGGCGGCGCCCAGGGAGGAGAAGCAGCTTGGGATAAGAGGTGTTGGTTACAACGGAACTAGAGAACGACAAAAAGAAAGAAAAAGAAAACATGATGGGGAGAGGAGGGGAGGTGTGTGTGTGTGTGTGTGAGAGAGAGAGGGAGAGGAGGGGAGGTGTGTGTGTGTGTGTGTGTGTGTGTGTGTGAGAGAGAGAGGGAGAGGAGGGGAGGTGTGTGTGTGTGTGTGTGTGTGTGAGAGAGAGAGGGAGAGGAGGGGAGGTGTGTGTGTGTGTGTGTGAGAGAGAGAGGGAGAGGGAGAGGAGGGGAGGTGTGTGAGAGAGAGAGGGAGAGGAGGGGAGGTGTGTGAGAGAGAGAGGAAGAGGAGGGGAGGTGTGTGTGTGAGAGAGAGAGAGAGAGAGAGAGAGAGAGAGGTTAACTGGTTCATTACAGCTTCCAGAAAATGGAGTTCAACTATTATGCCTCACATCCCGCTCATTAACAGAGAAGTTTGCGGTGGGGTTGGTGGAATTAGGAATAGTGTGTGTGTGTGTGTGTGTGTGTGTGTGTGTGTGTGTGTGTGTGTGTGTGTGTGTGTGTGTGTGTGTGTGTGTGTGTTTGAGGGTTGGGGGGTGGAAGGTTGCAGACACTTTCCTCACTTTCCTCACTGTATGATGTCACCTCCAGGGCCTCCTGGCCTCGCCGGGAGCGGTCGCGTGAAATCGCTGGCCAGCCAGATTTGCAGCCGAGTTTCAAGCTTACTGCAGCAGAAGTACACACATACCCAACCCCCCCCCCCCCCCCCCCCCCCACACACACACACACACACAGAAGCTTTTACCTTGTGGTGTGGTGAACAGCTATCAGCCTCTGTTTATTTCCCTGGGAAAGACTACAGATGTGGATCAAGGGGACACAAGCACAGCTGTTTTTTTGAACATCCATCTATTGGCACATAGAACCGCCACTGGTGCTGTGTTGCTGTTATTGTTGCTTTCATTTGAATACATCATTGTATTTTTGCTCAACCTACCATGCCTCCCCCCCCGCCCCACACACACACACACACACACACACACACACACACACACACACACACACACACACCCCAGGCCCCTCAGCCCACTACCATAGTAAAATACTGTGTGTTCTCCAGCTGCAGCCCTCTTTAGGGTCTTACAGTAAAAAAAAAAAAAAAACACCACCACGTCTAATGCTCATGAGTCATTTTGGAATCACCCTTTTATTATTTATTTATTTTTTATTGACAGCGGAAAATTTGTGTCATGTCAACTCGCCCCGGGGACCTGTGTGGAAGCGCAGAGAAGAGAAAATGTGGCTTGAGTTAGCCAAGCCCATTACCACCATGCCTCTGAATCTACGATGTAACCACTTTGCAGGTTTTCATTCCTCCCTTTACATTTGTTTAATTCCTGCATGCTCATTGCAGTGTCATCATGACAGCAGATGTTCCCTGGATATTACATTGTGCGGTGCTCCAGCTCCAGCTCCAAGACTCATTCTGTGGTGGTCTTTCAGCAAGAGGCTCATTTGGAGGTGGGATTACACATAATATGACTAACAATGCTGTTAAGAGCTTCCCAGCATTCAACAACTCTGGTTTCATCCTGGCCCTTCAAGTTTAAACACTGAACTAGGATCTGCCCCAGCCCAACCATGAGAAATGAAACAAACGTTTTATCCATGATTCATTCACTAATCCAATCTGAATCAGTACAATGACAAATAGCAGGACTTAAGAGGCCTAACTAAGCCCTAAAGTACACATGACGTGTGTGTGTGTGTGTGTGTGCGCGTGCGTGCGTGCGTGCGTGTGTGACTGCGTGCCTGCGTGCGTGCGTGCCTGCGTGCGTGCATGCGTTTGTGTGTGTATCAGTGGTGCTGGGGGGTGTTCAGAGGGGACCTGTCAGAGAGCAGTGCCCCAGGCCTAGACCCAGCCAGTCGGTGTGTGTGGGGTAGACAGGATCCCACCCCTGAGCTCCAGCTCTCAAATCAACGCACAGAAAATAAACACTGCACTGCCAGAGGAACTCGTTTATCAAATCTGCAATTGCACTCATAGGGCAAAATGACCTACAATTACAAGCCCAGCTAGAAATTAACTTTTCAGTCAGCCATCCAGAAAAAGATCATAGGATATCCTACAAATGGGAATTCTTGTGCACCCCCCCCACCCCCCCTCCCCACCCATACCTACCAACAACTTAGCATTTACCTAGACGGCTACCAACTTGCAGTGCCACAACAGTAGTATGAGTGTTTATGCATTTAAGAGATCGGTTGCAGATTCTATTGGGAGTTGCGTGATGTGTTTGGTTGGTAGGTTTCATGGGCAAATCAGTATTTTTGTTTGTGTATGTGTGTGTGTGTGTGTGTGTGTGTGTGTGTGTGTGTGTGTCTGTGAGTGTGTGTGTGTGTGTGTGTGTGTGTGTGTGTGTGTGTGTGTGTGCGTGAGTGTATGTGTGTGTGTGTGTGCGTGTGCATGTGAGTGTATGTGTGTGTGTGTGCATGCCCACACATCTGTGTGTGCCGCGTGTCAGTGCTTTTATCTGAAAGTTTTCCTCCCAAACAACTCCAACAGACCCATACTTACACGGAGGAGAGCTCTGTTGCTACCAGTTTCGCCAAGATATTCCGACCACTCCCAAAACGTCAGCCGTTCCAGCAAAAGCAATTACGCGCTGTTGGCCCAAAAGTAAAGTGGAGAGGGACTCTCTTTAAAGTGTGTAAAACTCCCTCCTAGTTTAATTATCTAGCGCTGGGTGGAACCTGGGGGCCCTCCACTCACTAGCTGCCCTGCTTTTTCCATGTCACACACATGCAACGCATTGGTTCCCACCGAGAGGATCGGAAGCACAGCAGATCCCAAACGCAGGTTATGGCATTCCCGAAAGCCCGAAGTCCCAGAGCTTTTTCGGCGACCTCATCGACCACTGACCACCTACCGCTACACACCAAATCCCAAGCATGAGGTCGGGCACCCTGAGTCTGGCATTCTACTGTGATGTCACGTCACATGTGAGTCACTGACAGTTGAGGCCCAGCGATGGGGACACCCTCACTAACACTGGTCCACGTCTCAGGGCTGATTAAGAGTTTCTGTTGAATGATGTCAGAGGGGAATACTGAAACGTCCTTCTCTCGGATGGTCCAATCGAATGGTTAACTTGAAACGGTTTCTTATCATAGTAATGGTTCAGTGATTTACTTCAGGATTGAATACACACTATGGAGTGACTGTTAGTGTACATGAAGAAGTCATGTACTGTAGTGTGTCCTACACATAGGAACACTGAAACTCCCAAACAGTTCAACTCGGCCAACGCACGCACGCACACGCACACACACACACACACACACACACACACACACACACACACACACACACACACACTTTAAACAGTTCATATACAACATACATTTGCTTTTCAATCTCTCACATGGACTTGCTGTACTGTGTTGACATTACAAACAAATTTGATTAAACAAATTTCAAAGCTGGCGACAGGAAGTTTGATAAACAACTCAGTCACTGCTTATAATTTAATACATGTATGGCTTTTATTACTGTTTTGATATATCGGTCGCACACCCAATCAATCACTAGGAGCTGCTTGCACAACATCTGTTGACAAATTTACAAAGAGGACAAAATGTGATGCGATTGGTTAAATACGATCTTTATGGTTTCCAGCCAAATGGAAAAAATGTATGACGTTGAACTGGATAAATGATTTGAAAAGATACTTTCAGTCTCAAAAACATGTGGTATTTCACCACTCCAGAAGGCATACCAGACAGTGAGCTAACTATCTTGCTAACTTTGATAACAGAATCAGAATAGTGTAACAGCATAACACCCATGACATACTTTACTGTAGGCCATCCCAAGTTCAATGATTCAGAGCCTGGTGGGAGCATCACTGACCACACAACTTTGAACTACCAAAATGAGGCCATGAAAATGCAAATGACAAACAAAACCCTGGCACCTCCCATGAGATTGAGTGGCTTGGTTTGTCATGACAGAGAGTGACAGTGTTTGACAAAGAGGGATGAGTGAGTTTATATTCTCTCAGTCTTTACTGTCTTCACTTCAACACAAACCACCTTGCTCTGCTCTTTTTGCCTCTCCTCTCCTTTCCTTTCTCCTCTCCTCTCCTCTCCTCTCCTTTTACCTTCCCTTCCCCCTACTCCCCTCTCCTCTTTCTCTTCTCCTCTCCCTTCACCTCCTCTCTTCACCTCTTCACCTCTTCACCTCTTTCCTCTCCTCTCTTCTCCTCTCTTCTCCACTTCTCTCCTCTCCTCCCTCTCTCCTCTCCCATCTTCCTGCCCACGGTTCGCCCACACGGGGATGTTAGCATATTCCGACTGCTTGGAATTCCTTCCTGCCGTCTTGGGAGCGCACACTGCTTTTTAAAACTTGTTGGGTCCTTTCAAGTTTTATTTGAAAGTATGTAATTACATTCTTGAAAGAATAACAGGTCCCGAGAGTGATTTATATGCTGTATTAAATGTCAAGGTTTGAAAATACATATCCACTTAAGAGCTTCTCAATGGCCTGAAATGTTAAGGGGGCTTTGGGCTATGGATATGTAGCAAAGGAAATAAATATTCAATTTAAAAAAAAAAAAGGGAGATAGAGAGAGGAAAAGGAGAGTAGGAATGGTATTTCTGACATGCTCACCTTTTGTTCAAGCTCGCAAGTAATCTCTTACTCAGTATTGCTAAATTCGGCTGGTCTGGTCCACGCCGTCTATTTCGGATTCATGAGATTACACGCTTTTCCACAGCCTAGTGCTTGAACTGTAAAAGAGTTGTAGTGTAGTGTACATGATTAACCATAGGCCCTGGAAGTTGAGTTACTTAAAAGGTCTTGCCTGCCGCCATTGCTGTTCTGCTTGTGTTCAGGGTCAAAGAGTCAGGTGGCGCATGTTTACTTTTGATGGTCTGCGAGCCTCTGGTAATTGGATTAGGAAAACTTTGCCTTTGGAATGGAGCTCTTTTTTGCTTTTGTCAGCGACTGAATGCAGGACGTATGAACAGCTTTTTTGTGACTTCTTTGACTTACTAACTTCTCTTTAAGTAATTTGATTGGTTGACAATGAGACTGCGCAGTAATTTGATTGGTTTGACTACAGTATATGAGACTCCAGTGATCACATGATCGAAAGGGCAATCTTTGAGCTAATCTATTCCATCCCATGCTGTTCTTCTAGTCTGTGTTGTTCTATTCAATTCTAATCAAAGCTATTATATCCCACCCCACTCCACAACAACGGATCACTTTTGAGGGTTGCTAACACAGAACCGTTCCAGTGCGTCTCAATCCTTCACTGCCTGGCTCTTAGGACTCCCAGTCTAAGGCCATGTCAATCCCCCTGCTCTGATTAAAGGAGTATCTCTAAGTGCCAATCCATGGCCCTGATAAAAAAGCTTTTTAATCCATTGAGAAAGTCCCCCAGCGTAACCCCCCAGAGCCCCTGCATCAGGCGTTGCCCCACTCAGCCTGGGTCTGGACAGTGTTGAGGCAGGAGTGTCTCTCCCTGTGGCCCTGAGAGACAGGGCCTAAAATAAGGACCAGGGCCGCCACTCACTTGAGCAGTTCCTTTGATAACATCTGGCAGCAGCAGCAGCAGCAGCTCTGCTCCAGTGACAACAGGAGATGGAGGGACATTAAAGCTCTGTCACTCACTTGGCCAAAGAGCCACCAGCCATTCCCATCATCCACACTGACCCGAGCGCAGGCAGAAAACGCTTAAGTGTCATTGATGGTGCCTCTCTAATGAAGCTCTGGTACTCTGGTGACGTGGCTGTTACATGAGCTGGTGTTACAGGGTCGAACATTGAGGAGATATGTGGACACTTTGTTACTTTGGCAAGAATCCAGACCTAATATTGTGATGTCACTTTCAAGGAATTATGAGCAACTAAAATGATGTCATTATCAAGGCATTTGCTGTAGCCAATCGTTTTTGGAATAATAGTCCAAGCTTCAACTGTACAATCGAAAGAGACAGACATTCTCTAAACAATATTTAACTGTGGCTTAATACTTAAACATTCCTTGTAAAAGCAAGTTGATGGTGTTTATTAAACAGCGTAGTCTGTTGAAGGAGACAGGCCGGAAGAGACAGTGACCTCTCTTTGTTCTAGAGGAGGGAGGAGGAGGAGTGAACCGTGAGTTTCAGCATAGCAGCGTGCATTCAGCATCCGGAAAAGCTCAACGTATCCAACATCCATCCCTCTTCATTTTCTTTCTGTTTACTTCTACGTTCTTGAGTTTACATGCCACTTCCATTATAGGGATTAAAATAGTTTGTCCAATCCCTCCTCAAACTCCCCCCCCCCTTCCATCTTCTTTCCCTCCACTTACAGGCTTTGAGCTCCATGGGCTGAGTTAGGGGATTACTGGCCAAACGCGCTGCGGCACAGACCATTACCCAGAAACGGGAGGCGGCCGGGTTGAAGAATGTTCCAGTGAGAAGCCTAGTGAAACCCTAGTGAAAGCTATGTTTGATCAATGGCTGTGGCGCGTGTCTGCACTCGTGAATACTTCACGGAGCATCTGAAGAAAAGAAAGAGAGAATGAAGGTGTGTTATGACACCGGCGGGCTGGGGGTCCCACTCTCACAGGGTCACCTTTGAGCCCTTGTGATTACGGGGCCTGGCGTTCACAGGTGAGCGGCTCCAAGCAGGATTTAGTGGCTCACAGACGTGGAGGTGAAATCAAGCACTCTGTCACCAAACGAGCCGCTGGAGGACTGCTGACCCCTCCGTTGGCCTAATGACATCATAACAGCCAAAGACTAGGCTCATTGGCCATGGTCACTAGAGAAGAAGAATGAATTTGGAGCAATGATGTCAGATATACCTGAATATGTATACGTTTCCCTATTCTGTGTCCGAGAAGTGTGAGTCTTACAATTGCAATTAGTGAACAGCTTTAAAAAAAAGAATTCAAAAATATACATTGATCAAATATGAAAATATACAAATTACTAGATTTATTGTTTTTTCTTTCTGATGTCTTTTTTAACACTCTGAAGTACAGTAAGACCGACAGGGTATATTTAATTTCAGTTTGGGGAGAGTAGTCCATGAGGTCCCCCAGACCCCCCTCCCTTGGTGTGGAGGTGCAGTCAGTCAGTCAGTCAGTCAGTCAGTCAGTCAGTCAGTCAGTCAGTAAGTCAGTCAGTGCCTGTGGGCTTGAGCCACCCAGGGGCTGGTGGTAATCTCCCAGGGATCTGAGGAGGCTCAGAGGGGCTAAGCCTGGTCAACGCCTGGGAGTGGACCTCCATTAGAGACCCACAGGTGCTCCCAGCCCCAGCCCCAGCCCCAGCCCTAGCCACAACCACAATCCCAGACCCACCAGACCCAACCCAAGCAGTCCCAGCACCAGAATCAAGCCACCCTAGCCCCAGCCCCAGCCCCAGCCCCAGCCCCAGCCCCAGCCCCAGCCCCAGCCCTAGCCACAACCACAATCCCAGACCCACCAGACCCAACCCAAGCAGTCCCAGCACCAGAATCAAGCCACCCTAGCCCCAGCCCCAGCCCCAGCCCCAGCCCCAGCCCCAGCCCCAGCCCCAGCCCCAGAAGCCCCACCATCCCCAGCCCAAATCCCAGGCCCAGCCACAGTCCTGGCCCCACCAGGCCCAACCCAAGCACCAACCCTGTGGAAGAATTCAACCCCAGCAAAGCCCTCACTCCTCTAGGCTGGGAGGATCTCTATAATGGACCCCTCAGGGTTCCTGGAGGCCCCAGGGGACCCAGAGGAACGAGTCCTATACTCCTTCTGCATCTCTCCATCACTCACATGATGAGTGGGATGTGTGTAAAAAGCTCTACTTTTCATTTTGTTTCTCCTCGTTTGTCTGTGTCTGCATTTCATCAGCTGACCATGATATTGCGCAAGACGCTTGATCGACTTGTCAAACTAAACGATTTGGAGATGGGAGCTAGACCCAGCCAGGCTAAATGCTCTGTGAGAGCCAAAGAGGGAAATCCTTCACAAGTATCTGAGGAAGAAGTCGAAAGAAACCATGAATAACATATTTACTAGCTCCCCCTGAGAGTAGAAATGCTTTTGATTTGTTAGGATGGGGTTGCTGACCGCTCTGCTCTGCTCTGCTGCAGTGTTGTCCCAGTTGAACAGCTTCCAGAGGAACACTTAACGCTGACTGTACATTTAGAGTAGACAGCCACTTCCTCTCTGCCGATGTCAGATAGCTAATCAGAGATGCTTGTCTGAGCCAATATCTTTTACTGCCCTTGTTGACATCAATTGGTTGAATGTGTCTATGGTAATGATCTGTAAGCACTACATGTCGTTTAGGCACCAGTTACACCACTACGGTTTCATACAAAACCTACAACTTTTTCATAGTGTGACACATATAGAGCTGTGAACTCTGAACCGTTCCTATACCTCCAGCTAGCACCTTGTATCTCCTTGCTGAGTCGGATGACACCTTCAACCTAGGCTGGGCTGGTTGCCATCTTGGCTTGTGTGGAGGGACAGGAGGACAGGAGGACAGGAGGACAGAGAGGACGGACACGGGCGTGCACAGCTGCAGCGGTGGGGTGGGAGTTCAAGTGTAGAGCCTGTCCCTCTAAGCCTGATGAATGGGTGTCTACCAGAAGCTGGACTCCTTTTAGACGCTAAGCTAGTCCGCCATCCTTTAGGAGAGTCATTGGTGGGCAATTGAGGACTGTGTTGGATTAACAGCATATAATGCTCATCCATGAATGATGGAAAATCTAGAACAATCTTAGGCCCACATTTAATTTCCACACCTTTCTTCCACTTAGAGTTGACTGACACAATCTATATAATGTATATGCAAATGCTTTATAATACTGATGCAAGGCCTTAAAAGACAGTGAAACTGAGCAGAATGAAGATGAAAGCCTCAGCTGAAGACAAGGACATGGGACAAAGCTCTGAGTAATGGCAGTGGTGATACAGGGGGAGTCACAGTTTGGTGTCCAGCAGCTTTGTCATGCAGAAGGCATGCACGAGGAGGTAAGGTATATTAGGCCCTCTGAGTCACAAGGAATGTCCCGAAACACACACACACAAACACACACACACATACACCAGTGCACCGATTAGTTGCAGCTTTTTGCGCAACTGTTTTGCATGGAGATTTATGTCTGAGGCAAGACAGTCATTAGCTTACAATGAAATTAGCTTTTCCATTCAAAGCCTAAGGAAACACAGTCTATGACTGACACGTAAAGTGAAAGTTGGCAAAGGTCCATGCCGAGCAACAGCAACAGGTACTTGATGTTAAAAACGAATGTGCAAGGGAGGATGCGAAAGTTAGTAAAGCGTGAGAAGCGGCGGCGGCCATTTGCATTAGGTCCCTGGCCAACGTTTCCTGTTTAGACCACTGTTCAGTCTCAGCCTAATCCCCTCACTAGGAGTGCGTTTCTCAGGGCGCTTATGTGACCCCGGCCAGAGAACCAGAGAGATCCAGAGCAGATTTAAGGCATTAAGATTAATTGTGGCCAATTTCTCTACTCTGCAGTCTTAAAAAATGTGTCTTAAAGACTTAACTGTTCCTGAAGGGCCATGGGGAAAGGTGAAGCAGCAACAACTCTTGTTTTAACCATTATCAAGTTAACAAAGATGTTGCAATTATAGACTTTTGGAGTGTGAGTGTAAGGTACTTTTTTTTCATTATGCACCCTATTTGTCTTATACGACACAATAATTGCATTGCTATAAAGTGTTCATGCTTTGATAACTTTGCTAATTAATCACTGAAGCGGTTGCAAAATATTTTAAATAGTTTCGCTGACAACTTAATAAAACATTTCCTATAATTTAATTGCCCATCCACTTTTGTCACATGGTACTCCTATAATGTATGTCTATGCCAGAGTTATTTTACCAGACCTCTGAAAACGGTACACTGAAATCCTCCTTGAACCCCAG
The DNA here is from genome assembly GCF_951799395.1 of Argentina silus. Classification (NCBI taxonomy): domain Eukaryota; kingdom Metazoa; phylum Chordata; class Actinopteri; order Argentiniformes; family Argentinidae; genus Argentina; species Argentina silus. The sequence goes on from NC_139667.1 coordinate 16,085,052, forward strand.
ATGATCGTTTCCATAGGAACACAATAAACAGGGCGGCTCAGGAATGGGAGCGCAGCGAGTTTATCCATTATAGCAACGAACGGCGGTGAGGAGGAGATAGAACGCCTAATGGACGCGTAATTATGTCGTTATTAGCTATGTGATGGATGTAATGTGTGGCTGAAGTGGGCGCACGGAGCTCAGTGCAAAACGGTAACAAAAAGAAAAGTATCGCTCATATTGTGAGTTGAGTTGGTGACCTAAAACTGCACGCACGCACGCAAGACACAAGAGCGCGCGCGCGCCCTCTCCAAGTCAGAACACGAACATTATTGTGTTATGTCAGGCAGTTATAATTCATTTATAGGGGAAAGGAAACGATAAATGCATTGTGCATGACATTGCATGAGATGTTTACAGTCAATTTAGAGTACATTATTATCAAAGTCAAATAAGAAAGTTTCAACTAACATTAAAGACTTGGTAGAGAAATAAAGTTGCGCATAATGTCATTCCTTCTTTTTACATGGAGGGAGGGGAGGGGGTTTATCTAAGGTGTTTGAGACAGCGGAGTAGGATGGGGGTAGGGGAGGAGGCAGGGAGGGTAAATTGGGCGGACACATAAAAACTGCAAGGGGCAATAGATGCTTGATCAGTGGAGGAGTCCGCCTGTCCGCGCAGTGTTCCGCCCTCATGAACTTCTGGAGATAGGAACCCCGCTGCAAACCTACGCGACTTCATACCGCCTCTGTGTCTCCGGCCATCGTCTCGCCTCTTGTTTTTTAGAGGGGTCGTTAAGGAATTAATGAGCCAAAGGCACCATACTTCTCCATAGGGCTCATTCGTCGTTCTCACTACATGCCTTACACCTGGACTTCCATTGCGTGAGGAGCACTCGCACCTTCTTTTGTCATATTTACTTCGCTTGAGGATACTACCTGTACCCTACTGATGGTAAGCGCCGATCCACCTTTTCATATGTGGCTTATTTTAATGGAATTCCATTTACAGAACAAGTATACAACTACAATCCACGTAGCGTAAGTGATGATTTGGTGTTATAACTTGGACAAGATCACTTCGTCCGCACTACATACAGTAGGCTATACTGGGCTCTGTGCAACATTCACATCTATTCTTGTGGGAAATAGAAATGATCGAAATAACATAATAGGCTAAGCATATCGAAAGTATAACCTCATGTTCGTGGTCCTGAACACTACATTTGTTGTTTTTCATTGAATTAATGTAGGCTTCTAAGTGAAACTAAATGTTGCTCAAGTGAAAAAAAGTGGTCACGGCGTAGCGGTAATGCAGGCTAGATCTTTTGTGCCAGAGTGTTAAGCAGTGAGACAGTAATGAGGTCATTTTCAACTTGGGGACTCAAAGGAAACATGTATTTCTCCACTTTCTAACTATTACATGCATTATTGCGATGATTTTCGTGAGTTGGGTTTTAAAACTTGACCTTCGTCACTTTGGGGTTAAGGCGGTGGACACCTGCACGCACAATAAGTATATTGCCATAATGTGCGCATAATTCCTTGTTGGTAACCGATTGGAATTACTACGTTCATGTTTACAGCTAAATATTTAGCTTACCTCTTGGTAACGTTTTATGGATCTTTCACATGTTATAGACTCAGTCTATCTAATCAATCGAATGTATGAGATAGGCCTACCAGAGATTGGCGTTGCATGCGTAAATTGTGATACAAATTGTGATAAATGGCCGTTTAGGCTCTCTTTCTCCAATGACAAAGCCCATTCGGAGTAAATGTTTTTTTTAAAAACAACTTCCTATTATTTGAAAGAAGATGCCAAATTCAAAACACTCATGGAAACACATTTGCCATTTGTTCAACGTTATTATATAACAACAATATAGTTAAACGTTGTACAACATTATTTGAACACTGTTACTAACGGTGACTAGCTGATACAAACTAATCATTGTTCCTCTATCGAATTACGACATTTCGGTACAAAACCTCATCATTACAATGCATCTGAATAAATATTTAGAGGCCTAAAGACACATGTTGACGGCCTTGGCGCAAGTTTCTACTGTCCAATCTGCTTCCATGTCAATTACATGAGAGAGAGGGCGGTGGATTTGTTAAATCATTTCATTAATTTTAAGACTGAATAGATGACTACCAAGTTAATTCTAGTTGATAATTTTTGCATGCAGTTGACAGTAAGGGTAAACGTCTCTGGTCTTGATTTGGAAAAGTTGGCCTCTCTACTAAGTACAAACAGGCCCAGTGCTTGCAGCTTCAGGAGAAGAGGGAAAAAATACCAAAATGGGGAAAAAAAGGCAGATTTTAAAATTGGATCATAAGCGGTTACACATATCAGAACAAACTGCCGGGAGCATCGAGAGAGGCTATTGTGTAAATCAACCGTACGGTACTTGACGTTGCCAAACCCGATTGTTTTGTTTCGTCTATTTTTGCTCCTTATTACAGGGAGCCAATGCAATGTGTTCAGAAGGATATCAATCTATCGAATGACATTTACTATTCATGATGTGAGTGAGAATACTTGCGTCATCTTAATCTATTCAAAGCATTGCGTTAAACGATAAACCTGTCTTTCAGTGATCTTACTGACTGGGAATGTTCGCCCTGTAGGCCTATTGCTCATTGATAGAACATACAAATTCAAACGTTTATCATCATATTAACAACATACTATTAACATAGACGCATATCATGTCATTATCTTAAACCATAAACCAAACTTTACCAATAGAATTTCGATCCAAGTCTTGCTTTTTGAAAGTGAAATACAATTTCAGCAAACGCGAAATTTCGTTGTTAAGATAAACAGCAAAGAAGTACAGTATAACATAACTAAGTAGTATTTGAGTACTATTCAGATAATCCATGCCACATATAAACCTCTCGCAAATTGATTTAGAAGCATAGCCTACATGGTATGTGTTATCTTACTGTCTCACAGAACTGGGTAATAACGGTGTGATGCTGTGCTAAACCTCAACAATTCTTTGTCAGGAATTTACTCAAGTATAGCCTGAGCATACATTCGAAAACATAGCAATAAATAAACTCAGAAATATGGAAAAATGACACTGCTATGGATTTACCAAAGTGCAGAAGAAGAGCTGGAAGAAAAACAGAATCGAAATACCAGCCTTAGAAGTTTGCGGCAACATTGTAGCCAAGTGTGGTTAACTGGGAGCATGACAGAGATAAAACGCTAAAATTGGGCCCTCGACTATTGTCTGTTCCCGTGGTAACCTGCTCCCCCCTCCCACCATCCCTGTCAAATTCCTCAGGAAACACATCTAAAGGGCCATGTGCATAGTCTGATCACATTATCTCTGGTTAGAGAGAGGGAGGCAGAGAGAGAGGAGAGGAGGGGGGGGAGTGTGAGAGAGAGAGAGCGGGGCGAGTGTGTGCGAGAGAGAGAGAGAGAGGAGGGGGGAGTGTGAGAGAGAGAGAGGGAGAGGGGGGAAGTCAAATTCAGGGAGGCCTAGGGAGGACTCAAGCCAAGGGAAGTGAACTGCCGAGGCCTAATTGCACCCTGGACTACATTCGTTGCAAAATATGGCGCTGTCTCTGGGCCAGTTCAAAACTCTGCAAATGTGAGCTTATAGCCTACTCCCAAGTCCAAGAACCGTCCCTTTACCCTACTGCTGCTGCGCTCACAGCACAGCTGGTGTGCTGAATAAGAAACAAGCCACATTAATGAAAGGATGAAGAATGTCTGGTTGTCTATTGGTTGCTGTTCGTCTATTGTCCTAGATGCCTTCTTAGTGAGTGGTGAGCTCTGCTGCGAGGGGAACAGAACCAGGCTTACACATCGATCTTATCAGTGTCAGTTGTCCATTTCCATTCCTCATCATCTGCCCTTCACACAAAGCCACCACCCCATCATCGGACCACTTGGTGAATCATTCAATTTGAGTGAAGAGGCTTATCAGTCAGTGGCAGTTTACAGTAAGATGTTCTGTATAGTGACTGCTGTGAGCGGTATGAGTCCCTGTAATCATGGCAGAGGCCCTGGTCTCTGTACAATGAGCGTTTGTTGTCAGAGATGCACACACACACACGTTATCACCCCCCCCCCCTCCCCCACTCCCCCCATACACACACACACACACACACACACACACACACACACACACACACACACACACACACACACACACCCCATGGGTAATAGAGCTGATCATGTTCAGAACCCTCTTCCCTCTCTGCCATGGTTCTCACGAACAGGGACACACACACACACACACACACACACACACACACACACACAACACACACACATCCACACACTCACACACAGGGCCTAGTGTCACGACCGAGTACAGGGGGTCACTCAGAGGTCAATGTCTAATTCTGTTACGAAAGACAAAAACGATTTTCTTGATTGTATGTACAGTGAACCATGCAGGGACCAAGATAAACACAGAGATATGGGCCCAAACATTCACATACATTCACATACATTCACACACACACACACACACACACACACACACACACACACACACACACACACACACACACACACACACACACACAGTATACACATAATGTTCTTGTTAATGTGCATCTTTGCTGTTGTAATGCTTGGTTGTGTTCCAGGGGAACAGGTTCCAAGCGATGACCAAATGCTTGCGTCGCTCTCGACCGATGAGTTGAACCGCCTGCTCTGTTGTTTGCCCAAGCCCTGTTTCACAAACACTATTTAATTTTATTAGTGGGTGATTCAGCAGTGTATGCGTTTAAGCAAGAGCTTTATTAAAAGCCAAGTCCCTCTGGTGATGATGGCGTAGTCTTAGAGTGTGGGCGTCAACCAGGGGAGGCTGGTGGAGGCAGAAATCGGAGGACGGTCTCATTGTAATGCATGGAACGAATGAGCCCGTCCAACGATTTCTACCTCCACCAGCCTCCCCTGGCGTCAACCCTCTGCAGGACAGGAGAAGATGATGTGAAGAGGGGGGTTGTGAAGAATCCTCTCAGTCAATCTATGGACCGCCACCTTCAAGTTTGGAGCCAGTGGTCTTGGTCAACGTGTTATGATTAGAATTAGAACCTTCTTCTTGATGTTGCAGTGGTGTACGAGTGTAAACAAGAAACACCATTGTGGCTGGCTGCTGCTGCTGGCTGCTAACTTGGTGTCATCAGGTTTGATAGGCTAACAAACCAGCCCAAGTGCACCAGTGCAGCCAGTTTTAGGACCAGGTGTAGGACGTTGGTAGGTGAAGTCTCACTCTTCGACGATGCTCTAACAAGCATGGCTAACACTATGGTGGACAGATAGGAAAAGAGGACTGCAGATAGAGGTGCTCGTCCATGGTGGCTCTGTGTGTTGATGACAGTGTGGTCAAACAGCAGCAGGCCTGTCATCAGTGGCTCCCCCCTGCCTGGAGGGGGGAGAGGGGGGGGGGAGGCAGAGGGACGGTGTGGGGGTGAGAGGGAGGGTCTGCCATTTGATAGGTGCACTTAGATCACCTTTAAATGGGTGATCACAAGTTGGCTTTTTTTTGCCCCCTGTGTTGACAAACAAACCCACTCATTCAGATGCAGATTGAGCCCCTCCTGATCAATAGAAAGCTATCATGTGCCATCTGATAGCTGCCCTGTAATGAGAGGGGAGGGCTTCAGGTGCATGAATACAAGACGTCTGTCTGACTGACTGTCTGTCTGTCTGTCTGTCTGTCTGTCTGTTCCTTATTGACTTAGTAGTGTTTCCCTAGTGGATCTGTGACTTGAAAATTAGATACTTTGTATGATGTTTTGTTTTAAAGATGTCTTCTAAATATGTAACTTGCCCTGGAAAAGATGTCTGTCTGAATCTGGAAATTATTAACAAACACAGGCACATTAGCCCTCTTATTATAACATAAAACACAAAAATGCAAACCTTTGCCTATCACCTTGAAGCCTCTGAATTTGGTCTGCAAATGTATATGTGGTGTCTTAAAGAGCATCAGGCTCGATGATGTATTTCCCCAGACATGTAAAAGTTACACTAGAACCTTGAGTAACCTTTAAACCCACGTGTCTCTGTGATAAGCCTTGGTCTCAGACACACACACACACACACACACACACACGACTGAACAAACAGAAGAACACATTTGCTTGCAGAACGTATTTGCTGCTGTTCCAGGCTCTAATATCCTGTTTCTTCCCTCTGTGGTGTGCAGGAACAGGGTCACTCCAACGTTCTCCAGCAGCCTCCCAGCACCACTTAACATTTCGCTGTGGAACGCATCCATTGCCGGCTCCCAACAAACATGGACTGTTTTCCCATGCTTTATTTTCTGTCGGTAAGTGGACCATTGCAATTCAATTTGTGTCATGTGACATCCCTTGCCACATCTTCTGCCATTTCAACCCCACTGCCCACCCCCACTCTCTGTCTGATTCTCTGATGTCATAAATGGGTTATCATAATTCCATATACTCTCCTCTCTGTTGTTTTGAACAGCGCCTTCCAGTACTAGTCAAAGGGAAGACGTTCCTGTCTGTGTTTTACAGAGAAAATGTTGGTGAAATGTGTAGCACATGGTTCCTTTGTTTCCCTTTGCCTGGTTGGGTCAGACTCTCAGGGACTCTGGCTCCTTATCGAGTTAAGAATTTGCTCTGACCCCAGGGCTGCTTCTCTTATTTGTCTAATCACAGTGGAGGGAGGGAGAGAGGGAGGGAGAGAGGGAGGGAGGAGGGAGGGGGGGGGGGGGGGGTGAAAGGAATGGCCCTCAGATTCCATTCAAAAAGCCGGGTTCTTAAACCAGCTGTTTACCTTCCGAGGATGTCGCCAGAGATAAACTGCATAGGGGCATATCTGATCGGAGGCCATTTCACTGTAAACACCAATTAGAGCATGTTTTCAGTGTGAACATTTGTGAAGGGTTCTAGTGGGTGAGGGGAAATTGGAAGATGGTCGGGATGTGGAGGGAGTATACATAGTCGACAAATGTTTAATGCTTCTTCAAACAGAGCTCTTCTTCTCTCTCTCTCCCTCTCTCTCTCTCTCTCTGTCCCCTCCCTCCTCCCCTCCTTCCCATACACCCCTCTCCTAACCCCTTATCTCTCTGTGCTATCTCCCTGCCTCCGCAGAGACATCATGATTCCTGGTAATCGAATGCTGATGGTCATTTTATTATGCCAAGTCCTGCTGGGAGAGAGCAACCATGCTAGTCTGATACCTGAGGAAGGGAAGAAGAAAGTGCCGGGCCTGCAGGGTCGTACGGCCGGTCAGAGCCATGAACTGCTGCGGGACTTTGAGGCCACGTTGCTCCACATGTTTGGGCTGCAGAGGCGGCCGCGGCCCAGCCGCTCGGCAACCGTGCCCCGCTACCTGCTGGACCTCTACAGGCTGCAGTCTGGCGAGGCCGAGGAGGCCGGCGCCCACGACGCCGCCTTCGAGTACCCCGAGAGGTCGGCTAGCCGAGCCAACACCGTGAGGGGCTTCCACCACGAAGGTAAAGAGAGAAGGAGGGACGAGGAGGGAACGGGGGGACGGGGACGGGGGTGAGGGGTAAGAGGGGAGCAGGGAGGGGAGGCAGAGACATGGAGGGTGGGAGAGAGTGGAAGGGAGAGGGGGGAGAAAGGAAAAAAACAAACCAACCTGTTTGAGTTTGACTCTTGCCAGGAATGAGGAATTTGACTAATTCTTATATAAAAGCCATATGTTACCCCATAATGGGAGCCTTCAACAAGAGAGAAAGATCCGGGGGAGATTTCACCAGCTATTCTGCCTGTTCAGGCCATGCAAAAGAGAAACAGAGAGAGAGAGAGAGAGAGAGAGGGAGGGAGAGAGAGAGAGAGAGAGAGAGACAGTACTATCTAAAATACTTGCCAAAGTCAATGTAATTGGCCCACAAGCACCTGAGAAAGCAGAGGTGTTGGAAGAGACACCCATTCATATCCTATTTTTCTTCTCTACACATCAATGGTGCGTTCCTATGTGATGGAATTCCAATGGTGATGGTAGCACATATTTCATTTACCGACTATTTCGTTAGCAAGGGTGTGGACCCATGTTGAACAAAATATGAAGATGTTATCTGAAGAAATAAGATAAATGTAACATTTCCGACATCACTTAAACATAAATGTAAGACGTCCCCTCCCACCTTAAGGTAAACAAAGAAATCTAAGGATGTGGTCACAAAATGGCGGCCAAAGAAGGGGCAAGAATTCAGTTGGACAAGTTTTTTCTCCTCCTGAGAGGATCTGCGGTCCGACAAAAGCCCGCCGCGTGTTTGGTTAGCAGCTCAAAGAAAAGCATACCTTCATATTATTGAGTTACACTTCTCACCCCACCCAGCACAAGGGCTTAAAAAAGCCTTCTCTTGGCCAGGAGTAGTGAGCGCTCTCTCTCTCTTTGTCTCTCTCTCTATCTCACTCTCTCTGTGTGTCTCTCTCTATCTCCCTCTGTCTGTGTGTCTCTCTCTATCTGTGTGTGTGTGTCTCTCTCTCTCTCTCACACTTCTCTCTCTCTCTCCCTCTCTCCAGTTTAGACGAGAGCCCTGTTAGAGGGACCTTCCTCAACATGCAATTATCTTTAATGCTACTCTGCAGCGTTCTATATAAAGTCTCTCCTGCCAACAATGTGGCTACTGGGAGCAGACTGGGAGCAGACTGGGAACTGGAGCACACTGGAAAGCTGAAACTGACAAAACAGTCTCAGAACCCGAGGTGATAGAGCGTCAGGAACACAGAGAAGGGAGGGGCGCGTAGGGAATCTCTCCCTGGCTTGATCATCCTATGTTTATAGAAATATCTGAGATTACACACACGACCAAGAAAGGCCTGTAGTTAAGCTTGGTTTGAGAGAGACATGTTAGCATGGTAGCGTAAGCTATAGGCCTACGCTTTGAGTAGGGCCCTGAGTTTTTCCTGGCGGGGTAACGTGGCTCTGAGAGCTACAGTACAGTACAGCAACAGCCTTCATTGAGCAACAGAGGAAAACGTGGACCTATAGTACAGCGAGAGTTCACATAACATAGCTAGCTATCTACAGTAGGCTCAATGCTACACTTAGCTACTAAGTTAGTAGTGTACATAGAGACTTAGCTTGTGTTATCAAGAGAGCATATAGAGTGGAGAGGCGGCCAGGCAGAGCTGGAGGGCTGAAGAGGAACATGTCTGCCCTCAGGGGGAGGGAGGGAGGGAGGGATGAGTCAGCCTTAATGGGGCCTGTCTAACACACTAACACGGCCAAGCACCAAGGCCACTCAGGAAGAACACTCAAAAATGGAGGAGGAGGCTGAACCGCCCAGCCTATGATGCAATGTGTGTGTGTGTGTGTGTGTGTGTGTGTGTGTGTGTGTGCTGTCTGGGAGATCTGTTTCTACTGCTCTCTATGTGTATTTTTGTTTCTTTCTGTCAAACTATGTTAATAATATGCTTGGGGTCTTTTAGAATCAATTATATAGAATGTCAGTTGAGGACATTCTGATTTTTTGACAACCATATTGATGTGATTGAGGTGGGTGAATACAGTTAAGAAAGATGTACATTACAAACACAGTTATGAAAATACGAGGTGAGAAGAGAAACATTTGGTTTTGAAGTGTGTGTGTGTGGGGGGGGGGGGGGGGGGGGGGGGGTTGGAGGGGGGGGCGAATGCAAAGCGTCAAAGACAACTCCGAGGTTAGCAATGTAATTACCCGGCTAAATCCTCCAGGAATTCAAACGATGGGAAAACAGCTTTTCCCACTTCCAGTCAGTCTCCCACTTAACAGCCATGGTGCTCTGCCACCAACCAGAAGACTTGTCTGTCGGAATCCGTAATGATTATTCATGATGAAAATGATAAATATCCCAAGTGAACAAACTGCAGAGCCAATCAAAAACACAGCAGGTTTTAATAATGAGAACCACCTGGGTGAGATTAAGGCCTGGGTGTGAAATAACAGGGCCGGATCGAGCAGGAAAATAGTAGACACAACATTCCTTTCCCCAACAATGGTGATCTTGCCAGAAATCTGCAGACTGCGCATAGAAGGACTACCCTCCACTGTGTTTATACTCAAGCCGTGGTACGCTAATCACCACCCTCTAAGTAATGCATGTTTCAGCACAGTGTTCAGAGTAAGGCATTGTGGGAAGGCCTGGATGATCCTTATGGAGTGATAAGGAAGTGTAGGGAGTATGTATATTTGTCCTGTACACTCAATCCCCGGAGGCTATTCCAAAGAGAACATGTACATTCTTTTGTGTCAATTAAGGCATGTTAGACTGCAGAGGTATGTGTTTTCGTACAGTTGAAAGCTTGTCTCGTCCACAACCTTAACTGCAGGCAATGTGAAAGTGTGTGGTTGCAACCATGAAGACTGACAGAAAGGGAACTGGTTCACAAGACAGTGTTACAGTTTTGGAGGGAACAAGTTGTGGGGCCTTAGGAGGCAAATACAGCAGTATTGTTTTTATTTTTTATACACGTTTTCTTCACTCTAGCATTGTGTTCATATTGAATCTGCTATATTGATGCTTTTGCACCCCCGGTTATAAAAGTACAGACATTCATCCTGTCTTTCCTCTCCTTTCTCAGAGCATATGGAGCGGGTGCATGAGAGCGAGCTGACCGATGGAGAGATCCCACCGCTACGCTTCCTCTTCAACCTCAGCAGCATCCCAGAGGAGGAGCTGCTCTCGTCGGCCGAGCTGCGGCTGTACCGCCACCAGATCGACGAGGCCATCGCCAGCTCCGGCTTGGATAGCCTCGACAACGACGAGGGGCTCCATCGGATAAACGTGTACGAGGTACTGAAGGCCCCGCGGGCCGGGCAGCTGATCACGCGGCTCCTGGACACCCGGCTGGTGCGCCACAACGCCTCGCGGTGGGAGAGCTTCGATGTGAGCCCGGCCGTGCTGCGCTGGACGCGGGAGCGCCTGCCCAACCACGGGCTGGCCGTGGAGGTCCTGCACCTCAACCAGACGCCGCGCCACCAGGGACGCCACGTACGCGTCAGCCGCTCGCTGCACCAGGAGCCTGGGGAGGACTGGGAGCAGCTGCGCCCCCTGCTGGTCACCTTCGGCCACGACGGCAAAGGCCACCCGCTGACGCGCCGGAGCAAGCGCAGCCCCAAGCAGCGGGGCCGCAAACGCAACCGCAACTGCCGCCGCCACGCGCTCTACGTGGACTTCAGCGACGTGGGCTGGAATGACTGGATAGTGGCGCCCCCTGGGTACCAGGCGTATTACTGCCACGGGGAGTGCCCCTTCCCCCTGGCGGATCACCTGAACTCCACCAACCACGCCATCGTGCAGACTCTGGTGAACTCTGTGAACACCAACATTCCCAAGGCCTGCTGCGTGCCCACGGAGCTCAGTGCCATCTCGATGCTCTACCTGGACGAACACGACAAGGTGGTCCTAAAAAACTACCAGGAAATGGTGGTGGAAGGGTGCGGCTGCCGCTAACAATGACTAAGACTGGGTGACCTGAGGCAGGCAGCACGGACGCTAAAGAAATCCTCCAGGCCCCTTCCCCACCCCACCTTACTCCCAAAAATCTTCACTTGGACCCTTATTTATAACTTTTATGTTGAGATGTATGTTTGTCTCATTTTTTTTGTTTCCTTGACAATATGATCATATATTTTGACAAAATATATATATTTATATCTACATATTAAAAATAAAAGTGAGTCCTTATTTTAAACATAAATAAAAAAGCTGTACAACTTTTCATAATGTATATTAGATTGTATAAGGGTTTTTTTTAAATGAGAAAATAGTAAAAAAAAAAATAATCTAAAAAGTAAAGTTTATTTACTGGTAATATTTATTGCTTTCATATTATATACATTTACAAGAAAAAATAAAAACATAAATTGCCTTCCAATATTACATTTGAGCAGATCACAAGATGCACCATTTGTGTACTTAAATTAGAGCACTGCGTGAAATTATCACAACACTGATTTGTAATGAGTCAGTTGAAGTAATCAGAAATGTACATTGATTTTAATTCACCTTTTTATATTGATCTTTAAACCAATGATTTTATTAGATAGGTCCCTTGAAATGGAATCAGTTTTATATTCTTTTGAAATAACTGTAAAAACTATCAAGATAACATGGGTTGTAAACAATGAAAAGTTGACAGCAAAGTCCATGTCTGTTTTATATGAATTTGGATTTAAAACGTTTGGGTCTGATACTTAGCCTGATGGCCATTTTAAGATGTACTCAAGTAATTGTTGCAATTCATGATAACACAGAGAAATCCTTCTGATGCTCGGTCTCTCCCAAATAAAAGAATGTTCGGTTTCATATCTTGCATCATCCAGTTTGGAGTGATTCACATTTAAGTTAAAAACACACAAATATTGCTGCATTGAAAGACATAGAGCAACATCTTCCTTATGATGTATTTTTATAAGTGGTCAAAGGCATAGTTATAGATAATGCAATAATTGTTGAGGATAATGTGCAGTAGCCATAGGCCTGATAGTTTATAAAAACAAGTCTAGGTCCATATTTGCTTTGGATAGCTTAAAGATAGCGTAGCCTGTAGCCTTCATTGTGCTGAAATGTCACTTTTATGTCAATTAGGGTAACTTGTGGTGGTTAGACACACTCGCTAATCTAATTGCCGTCTGGTTGAATTGCTGAAATTGATTGTTGGAGACAAGTTGAGGAGTGATCCTATTGTTTTTGACGGTTTGCGCTGGGGGTATGATTGTGGACGATGCGTCGTGCACTGACGCAAGGCGATGCCCTCCTCGGAAGAATCAAAGGTTAGACCGTCTGTCTCCTGCCTTTGTCCTCGCGTCTCTTGCCGACAGAATGGAGACGCCTGTCTCCAACCTGTGCCCCATTAGACAATGGACTTCTACATCACTTATTTACAATCCGACGACTGCGCTAAATGATGTGATAACGTTCAGAGAGGCCAATCCTTTGAACTGCTGCGGTCGTTACACTGTATCACTACTACCCCCCTACGCACCAGCATGAGGTTGGGACGATGGACCTGTTAGTGTTCAAACACATTTTAGCGGAATAATTCCCCAAATGGGTTATTGTGTCCATTTCGGGCCTCCCGCACGTGCCTCAGAAACCCAAAAATAGGCTCACACTTCAGACTGTTAGGCAACGCAGTAGCCAAATGTTTCCACAGAATAATTATTTCAAATCAAAGTTTGATTGGTGGTACAGGCTAATATGCGCTAGTGTGTACTAAATTGCCTACAATGGATGGTGTTTAAACAAAAAAAAATTGGTAGCCTATGGTATAGTCTTCCCCATCCTTAACCATGATTTCTGCTCACCTTATTGAAGTTATCGCAGCCTCGAGCTCTCTAAGGGCTGCTGGGCTTCTCTTTGATGCCCGCATATCAGGCATAGCCTCGTCAAAAAGAGAGAGAAAGAGGGGGAGGAAAAAGAAGAATTTCATTTTGAAGTGGCTGAAGGCAAAGAGTGGGAGTTTCCTTTCCAGCAGCTTGACAGTGCAATTACACACATTTCAACTGATCTCCCCGAGTTTAGATGCGATCAGCGAGTTATAGTAGGCCTAATTGTCTGCCCGTTCGTGATCTCACCTATCTTCAACAAAGAGGACGCGTGTTTATCAGAAAGCCCAATTGAGAAGCGTTTATGTAAACCTAAGAACTCCCAATGAGCAACACACGACCAGCAGAACTTTCAATGTAGGCATAGCCTATATGTTCCGAAGGGGGATTTTGTAAGTGATAGGCCCAATGAAATATTTAGAAATTATTTCGAGATATAAATAGCCTATACATTATTGATGACCAATTAGATGGGATGCAGAATCGATTTTTATAAACATTTTGGAGCTTTAGTTTACAGAATGAGTACTTGGTTTAGAGAGAAGACCCTCGGATGGCGTGCTTTGTCATTCCGATGTGATGTGCCGCCGAGTCTATTGCGAGTGGCCGTTCTCACGCAATTATAGGTGAGTCATTACGCGCCGAGTGTGTTGACACTACTCAACTAATTGACTGGGTGAACTCTTCAAAAAGCTTTTTATTTGGACGTACTGCCGTAAAAGCCTAGCGTTTATAGACAATAAACCTCCTTTAAGAACAAAGAAAGATGATCTAACGTGCCTGGCCTTGTTTGGGTGCGTGGCGCGCTCCACCCGCTCAATGAGCGCATATCGCTCCAATCTCTTCCTCGAAGTTCATGGAGATAATTCTGTCTAATAAATATGATTCGCAGGTAAACCAATAGACAGTAGGCGTACCGTACACTACAGCACAGTTTGATTCTAGGGAGAACAGGATGCACTGCAAAGTAACCCCCTTCAATTATGTGCAATTAGTTGGTGATGTTGTGCATCTTTCCTAATTGGAATGTTCAATTACACATAGCCAATACATATCAGATCATTATTTTAGAATTCTGCATATCACTGAAATGTTTCACAGGAGTATGTTAGGGCAGACCACCAAAGCAGATATTCCCCTTTTAAACCCTGGTCCTGATTTCTGTTTAGGTTGTGTTACTTTAGGGCAATAAACACTACTTAACAGTTGACAAAAGAGATGGCCACACTGTTGAGTATATTCAGGTCCCATCGATGAACTATGAACTCTCTCTCTCTCTCTCTCTCTCTGCCCTTCCCCTCTCTCTCTCACCACTCGTCAATGGTAGTCGTTGTGCACCTGGCTGGACTTATTAAGTCCCTTGATAGGTTTGAAAGCAGCCGTTTCAGATAAAGAGGAGGATGCTTCCCAATGCTAGATTGGGTGCTTAAAAGCCCCTGTTGTTGGAAGTGGGCGTCGCTATGTGCGGTCCCTGGCTGGAACCTGTTTTGTGGTCTGTCCTTGCACCACCCCCCGTTTACCAGGGCTAGGGTGGAGGATTTGGAGGGGTAGGAGTGATGACGGCTGATGTCAGTGCAACTGGAGGTCAGGGCCTCTCGTTTCACTCTCCCACTCATGGTACGATACACACTCACTCACACACACATACACACTTCACCACTCGTGGAATGGTTTAGTTCGCACACACACACACACACACACACTCGCGCATGCACACACACACACACATACACACACACACACTCGCGCACGCACACAAAAACATGTATCTGCACACACATGCACGCACACCCTCACACACACACACATGCACGTGCACACACACACACACACACACACAAACACAAACACACACACACACACAAACACACACACACACTAAGCCAAGGGGGGTGAAACTCTAGATCCTGGCTGCTGCCCATCTGTAGGGGTTATCTGTGTCACACACCCCCTCACCCCTGCCTGTAGCTCATCTCCACTCATCATAGACACCTCTGCACTGACACATGGTACCCAGGACGTACCCCCTCGTACGCTTAGGGGATGAGGCTGTCATCAGCGGAACAACCTGACCTCAAGGTCATCAGCAGCACACACGTAGGCACACACACACACACACACACTGATGCAGGCACGCACACACACACACACACACACACACACACACACACACACACACACACACACACACACACACACACACACACAGGTGTGGAGAAAGGTTCTCACCCCTTGGCTATTGATGTGATGTAAAGGGATGAGAGGATGGGTGAATGACTCTTCAAGGTTCACACACAGGTGAATTAGTCGTGGGCAGAATTACAGGGGTCATTTATTGGTAACACTTAAACGTATTTGGTTACTGTAAGTAAAACAAGACACTATTGTTGGAATATAGAAACGGTTCATGATCGAAATGGAAAATGTTGGGTAGATGAGTAAGTTATTTATAACTTGAAGGTTTTGGTTATTTTCATATCATCGTGACTCCACTGGTACGTACGCTAATTGTCAGTGTGCGTAACGTAAGCTCTCAAAGAGATCTCGACGAGCTCTAATTATTGTGTAAGTGGTTCGAAAGAATAGCCGATATTTCCACCTTAACAACTGTTTCGAAACACAGCACAGAGAGGGAAAAAAAAACACGCTTTGGGATTGAAACCTCCACCTCACTTAACTACAGTCATTCCCTTCTCACTTATACTCACTGGTTGCATTGGAAATTTCCACTTGTGGAGGGAACAACCTGTAGGTTTTAAACTGGGTGTCAAGTGCCCGTGTCGCTGTGCCGACGGAATGCCCTCCTTTTGTTGGGCGAGACTGCAGTGTAATTTTCGGCAGGGCAGGGTGTCTCCCCAGTAGGCCTTTCTTCCCCGGTCCTGTGCAGTTTCATTAGATACGGCTAATGAAAAGATGGCCGCTGGACAGCCCAGCCCCCTGATTGTCTCCTAGCCTGTACTTAGCCCCCCCCCCCCCCCCCCCCCCACCCCTCCCCGCCTCCCCAGCCCCACTGTAACAGGTGTGCAGCCTCCTCTCCCACACTGGGGCTGAGTCCTAATACTGTTTAAGCCTCCTCTTCTTGTGTCCCTCACCTCTACCACATGGCTCTCGCACACAGCTATGTCCTACACCACCCTTTATGCCTCCTCTGTGTGTATCCTTCACCTCTCCCTCCCAGACCACGGCTGGGTCCCATGACTGCCTAAGCCTGCTTTTCCTTGTGTTGTTCACCTATCCCACACACATGGCTGCATTCCAATAGTGTGTAAGCTCCCTCGATGAGGGGAAGGAGATGAGCATACAATGCACATGTTTGGTCTAATCGGAATGGACAACCTCTACCACCGCCTAGGTCCTTTCTAAAAAATAAACAAAAACATGTGGCAGGAATGGAATTCCACTGAGAGCTACATCGGATGACGGCATCATGACAGGGTAAGTATGTCACCCAGTGCAGAAGTGATTCCTCCACCAAAGCCCTAACTGTTGCAAACTGCCCTGATGTAAACACCCTCCCTCCGACAGACAAAAGCAACTCACGCAGAACACTCCCCCCCCCCCGTCTGCCGCCGCCGCCGCCCTCCAAAGGACTCATTCCCCCCCCCCCTCTTCGAAAGCGAGGTCACGTTCATAGATATGTGTGTGTCATCTCGTCCAGTGACAGAACATTGTTTTCATCAGTTAGTTACAGTAGACTGTCTCTCTTCAGTTTAGGTTACTGTCCATTCAGGTGCATAAACATAGGGGGGGAAAACAGAGCTGTGTTTGGCTTGAGCACGGCCGGTGTTGGATCCTAGTGTTTATTTGCTAACAGACTCCCTCTGTGTTCATACGTAGGCCTTTTGTGTGGGTCTCAGAGAGGCAGGTGGATTGTGCCCTGGGTTTTGCAGGGCTACAGTTTGAAAGCGACGACGTGAAACCCGAGATGTAACGCGACCTCGAGGCAATTAGGCCCACAATGAAGATGTTTTTTTTCCCTCCACGTCTTTTGTGTCACTAAACACTATTTAAGGGAAAAAAACCCCCAAAAAACAAGGACATTTTATGGTATTTTTAGGGGGTTAAGGGGGGGGGACAATTTACACACTGAGCAGCGCTGCCTGTAGTTATGGTGCCTGATGGATGCGTGTGGTTGTACACTTGGGAAAGAGTGGGTCTGCTGAGGGTTGGGCTGTGTGCTCCTTTGAAGTTGTCTCACCTTGTTGCACCGCTTCTTTTTTTTTTTCCGAAGCGGAGGGCAGCTGGAAGGTGAGGGGGGACGTGAGGTGAGTGGAGACTGTTTTGGGGGAGAGCAGTCGACCCTTTCCCATGTTTGCAGATAGACAGAGAGTGGTAGCAGAGGGGGGAGAGGTCTCTCCCTGCCCCTCCCTCCGCCCTCCACCCTCCAGCCTCCACCCTCCCTCCCTCCCTCCCTCTCCTCCCTTCCGCTGCTGTATTCTTCCCTGAATGGAGTGTGTCCACCGGATCTGCCTGGGATGAAATGTCATATCTCAGACTGATCCTTATCTCTTAATCGCTTCCTTTGTCTCCCATGATTCCCCAGACCCTCCCGTACTTCCCTCCACGGACCAGGGCCTTTGATGTGTCAGGCACGGTTAGGGACGCTGGGGGTGGGATTGTGTGTGTGTGTGTGTGTGTGTGTGTGTGTGTGTGTATATGTGTATGTGTGTGTGTGTGTGTGTGTGTGTGTGTGTGTGTGTGTGTGTGTAGTAGCAGTGGTCTGGCTCTGCTCTGAACTGAACGAGAGATTCAGGGGTTATCAAGATCCAATGGTGTAGCAGCAGACCACTGAAAGAGGGTTGGTGTGTAAGAGGATGTTCCTGTGGGTGCTGGGTGTTTTTGTCAGATCCCAATGTGTGTGTGTGTGTGTGTGTGTGTGTGAGTGTGTGTGTGTGTGTGTGAGTGTGTGTGTGTGTGTGTGTGTGTGTGTGTGTGTGTGTGTGTGTGTGTGTGTGTGTGTGTGTGTGTGTGTATGTGTGTGTGTGTGTGTGTGTGTGTGTGTGCGTGAGTGTGTGTGTGTGTGTGTGTGTGTGTGTGTGTGTGTGGGACAGAAGAGAACTGACGGTAGGTCGGCCTCGTTCCCTCTCTCTACAGACAGATGTGAGGTCTGGTGTCAGAGGGAGCCAAATATGATACAAATGTCAGGAATTTTACACAGAGAGCAGAAGGAGAAACAAAAGAAGAGGTGAAAAATAACAATATAAGGGAACAAGATCGATCCAGGATGCTTTTGGACGTCAGCTCAGGCCTGGCGTCGGGAGATGGATAGAAGGTGGGGGGTACAGAATAGATGAGAGTCGTCAGAGTCTGTGTGTGTGCGTGCGTGTGTGTGTGTGTGTGTGTGTGTGCGTGCGTGCGTGCGTGTGTGTGCTGTCTATAATAAGGAGTGTGTGAGCGAGTGGATGACACAAAGTAGAAGGAAGAGTGTATACAGAGGGAGTGGAGTGTGGATAAGGGAAAGAAAGAGATGACGGGAATAGAAGACAAGGGAGGGAAGAGTGGTGGAGGGAATGAGGGAGGAGTGCAGGAGTAAATGGAGTGCATGAGGGAGGGAGGGAACACAGCCAGGACTTTTGGGTTTCATTTGGGGTGACTGAAGGATGGCTGTTCTAGGATTGTTAAAAATGCGCTGCTGCTGCTTTCCCAGCTCCACAGGGGGAAAAGTGTGTGTGTGTGTGGGGTGTGTGTGTCTCTGCACATATTTACGTGTGTGTGTGTGTGTGTGTGTGTGTGTGTGTATGCACATATTTATTTACGTGTGTGGGTGTTGGTATGTTTGTGGGTGTGTGGGTAGGTGAGAAAAAGGTACTGCAGAGAGAGACAGAGTGTTTGTATCTATATCTGTACATCAGAAATCTAACATGTATCAGGGACAATTGTTCTCATGTGTTGACGCATTTAGCTATTACAACATCCGGAGGCTCATTCTGTGGTTCCAACTAGGAATTTGAAGCTAAAACCAGGAGGATAGGGGCACATTGTGTGCACCCTCTGCTGGCAGGAGTCAACATGACACTGTGTGTGTGTGTGTGTGCGTGTGTGTGTGTGTGTGTGTGTGTGTGTGTGTGTGTGTGTGTCTGCGTGTATGTGTGTGTGTGTCTGCATGTGTGTGTGTGTGTGTGTCTGCATACCGTAATGCTTTGCATCCTCAGGTGAGAGAACAATAACAAAGTCTTTGTGGGGAGGCCACCCAGCAACTGCTTGCATAGCTTGACAAAGACAGGAGACCTGACTCAGAATAAGAGGAGTTTGGACTTTGCCAAAAGTAACATTGTGCATTTCACAGGGAGTTGGGGCCATGCTGGGGCCTAGCCACCTGGAGACGGAGGGAGGGAGGGAGGGAGGGAGGGAGGGAGGGAGGGAGGGAGGGAGGGTGGAGGAGGCTTGGAAAGAGGAGAAAAAGAATAACAGCTTTAGCGTCTGGGAAAAAAAAACATCACCCCATAACAGACGCATCAACTCAAACCCGAATCGACGTATAGTAGGCTATTATTATCATCAGGTTACTGCTTTAGAGGTTCTTAAATCCCTGGGTCTTCAGACTAAGGAACCACATTGTTGTTCTCCACCAGCGCATCAGAGTGTGTATTTGTACATGTAAGACTGTGTAGAGAAAATAAGCCTGCACTTTTCCCCAGATTTAGACCCTAAGCTTGAATAAACTTTGACACTCCCTCCATTGCGAGGGTTTGTCAAGAGGCTGCTTGTTGTCATTGGCACAAACGTACATACACAACTGTATACATTCAGCCATGGACGTTAGGACATGTAGGAGAGAGAGAGAGAGAGAGAGAGAGTGAGATCATGAACATGTGTCCAGAGCACTTAAGGGCCTTGTTCTGACCCTATAGGGACGCTGGCTATGTGCCTGCTGATCATATACATGTTATCATCACCCCTCCTGTGTGTGTGTGTGTGTGTGTGTGTGTGTGTGTGTGTGTGTGTGTGTGTGTGTGTGTGTGTGCGTGCGTGTGTCTGTGTGCGTGTGTGTGTGTGTGTGTGTGTGTGTGTGTGTGTGCGTGTATGTATGTGTGTGTATATGTGTGTATATGTGTGTGTGTCTGTAAGGAAAGCGAGGTTCCCACAGGGGAACTAGAGCTCAATAACAATGAAGCCATGAATATGGAATATTCCTGTCAGAATGTGATGGATAACTAGGGCCAGGACATTTGACCACATGATCATGTTACACTATTAAACCGAGCCCCAGTTGTAACTCTGTGCTCAAATAATGACATAACATTGCATGGATTTGTCTTGATAGATACACCATGATCAGCAGTCTTGGTTTTAGAAGGAGGCAATCCACCCCATCAACTCATCCACAACATCGCGGTGGTGAAAAATGTTAATTTAAGTAGCAGCATGTTCTCCAATCTATCGTCAATGTCCATTGCGGAAAAGTGAAAAGGTTCACGTAGATTCACTAGTGCACTTTTCACTTCACACTTTAAGGTTTATTGAGTTGCTTTGGTGGACTACCCACTTGTGGAAAGGTCACATTCGTAAGACGTTGTGTTCCTCACATTCTTCTCCGCATCGCTCACTCTGTGATTGTTTTGTTTCCCTGAGAGTGAATACTTCCTCTGGGGCCAGCAAAAAGGCGGAAGGGAAAAAACAGCAACACAAACTTCTTAATTAAACCATTCAGCCGATCATAAAAAAAATGGGAGAGAGGCAAAACAAACAAGCCTGTTGCCCTGGTTACGCCAGGGTCCCCGCCGAGGTGTTAGCCCTCCGGAATGGGGATGGATATCCAGGTGTCAGTTTGAACTGCAGCAAGCACTGCTTTTGCAATGGGTTCGGGTATAGGGGGAACGGAGGTGTGTGTGTGTGTGTGTGTGTGTGTGTGTGTGTGTGTGTGTGTATGTGTGTGTGTGTGTGTGTGTGCATTCGTGTGTGTGTGTGTGTGTGTGTATGTGTAAAGGGGGGGGGGGGGGGGGGGGGGTGACATTTCGAGGTGTGGGTGGGGGACCCAATCACTTAGAGAGTTGTGTTCTAATCTCGTTCTCTAGTTGTGTTCTAACGTGCCTCAGGAAGAAGCTGAAAGGAACAGCAGCTTAATGAAGACCAGGCTATCCCAGAGGACGGGAGCGTTCCAATGGACACAATAAGGGTGTGTCGCTTCATCTCATTAGTTGAGTTATTGTGATGAGGAGGAGGGGATGTCAACCCATGGTTTGGGCGTCTTGTCATAATACACTTTTTTGTTGTGTGACACCATGGTATAGTGCCTGTTAACCTGCCACTCAGGGGTAGGACCCTGTCTGTGGCTTACTAGGTCCCTGTCTGAGCTTTACTGGAGAGAGAGAGAGAGAGAGAGAGAGAGAGTATAGAACAGAGGGGAAGAGAGGGTGATGGAACATGGGAGAGTGCAAAGACAGAGGGAGAGTGTGGGAAAGGGACTAAACAGACAGAAATTGAACGGGACATAGAGGGTAAGGGAGATAGAGGGTACAGCACACTGTTAGAGAGGGAGGCCGGTGACGATGGGAGACTGGAGTTAGAGAACAGGACAGGAGGTTACTAAGGCGACCTGCTCTCCCCGACTGGTCAGCGTGTGTGTGTGTGTGTGTGTGTGTGTGTGTGTGTGTGTGCGTGTGCACGTGTGCGTGTGTGTGTGTGAGTGTGTGAGGCTGGCGGCCACAGCCGTGCCCGGAAAGGCTCGGAGCACAACCAGTCATTAGGAAGTTAGGTCGTCTGGAGCGCATTACGGGCCGGGTACTGTAACTCTTACAAGCACAGGCTGGTATCAATTCCACCCAGAGAACGAGGGAGGGAGGGAGGGAGGGAGAGGCAAGGAAAGACTGAGGAGAGAGAGGGGAAAAAGAAGGAATGAAAAAGAGTCCAGAAAAAGAGGGGACATGGAGGGATGGATGGAGGGAGGGAGTGACATGGAAAGAGAGGGGAGTGAGAGGGATGGGAGCGAGAGAGCGAGAGAGAGAGAGATTGGAAGTGTGGAGCTCGAGACAGTGCTAAAACGTTAGCCACAGCTGCAGTTTTGACTGCGGCCCTCAACAGTCTGACAGGGTTTGGTGTTTCTCGTCAAACCACTGCTTACATTGGCTCTGTTTGACTTTCATCAAATGGACATGATTCACTCCAGACCAGGACGAGGGAGAGAGAGAGAGAGAGAGAGAGAGAGAGAGAGAGAGAGAGAGAGAGAGAGAGAGAGAGAGAAGACAAGTCCCACATTCCACATGTACGCTTCTGTGGCGTATATAAAAAAAAGATAGCGAGGCGAAATACATCTCCTGTAAGACAAAAAAGAGGGAGAGAGGGAGAGTAGATATGAGGAACAGCCAGTTGAGTGAGACAGATCAGCTGACATAAACAGAAGTAAACTTAGTGTGCGTCAGTAGGCCAAACACCACAGCTGGAGGGTCAAAGGTCACTCCACTGGCCTCCCACCCGGCAGAATATCGTTGGGTCAACATTGTTTCATAGTAATTTCAACGTACTTTATCAGTGTAATAAACTTTAACCAGTCTTGTCTCATTTTGACCCGGATTTCAACTGTTTGGGGAGATGCGTGTGTTCCGAGCAGAGATCTCTCTCTCTCTCTCTTTCTTTCTCTCTCTCTCACTTTCTCTCTCTCGGTATCATCACATTCCTCCCATTCTTATCTTAATCTAAGACAGAGAGACAAACCTCAGCAGACCTCACCTGTCAATCACTAGATCTCTCTCTGTGCTACTCCTCACTTAAAGGTGCAATCTGTATCTGGAGAAAAAAGTATTGATCTGACAGGGATGAGGGGCAGGGTCTATGCCAGTGTTGTGTGCACTGATTGGTTTATGGAACAATGTATTTTTTAAAATTTTATTTGTATTTTATTTTATTCATAGACACTGACTAGTCTGGCTGATTACATAGCACAAATTATCACCGCAAGCAAATGAACTCATTGCAGTGTCAGCATCAAGCTACAGTATGCATTTGAACAGGTGTGTGTACGTGATGTGTGTGTGTGTGTGTGTTTCTACTGAATGTGTGTTGGCTTGTTTGTTAGCCAGCTTGTAAAGGTCCGATTTTGTAAGCCTCACATCTGAGTAGCTGAATATATCAGGCCTGAATGTTGCCATTTTGGGTATTATCTTTGAAATCTTGATTTCACCCTGCTCTGTGTTTTTCTGATTTAGGGGCAGAAAAGGAAAGGAATTGCCTGGCATGGCCTCTCAGTGCATGTTAGACCAGAGTGTAACATCAGGCACCTGTTTTGATTTATTTTGTTTGGGTAGTTGGCAGTGGATAGACCCCCGCATCCAGCTTCTATTAGACACACAGACAGGAACACACACACACACACACACACACACACACACACACACACACACACACACACACACACACACACACACACACACACACGTACCCTCTCTGCTCCTTTAAACTCATACAAGGGTAAAATGGAAAATCAATCCTCAAAGCAGCAGCTTTTCAGGCTCTGGAAGTCTGGGTTAATGCCTTTCATTTCTAAACCTCCCCCCACTGAGCACAGGTGCACTGGCACAGAGAAAAAAAGGAGAGAGAGAGAGAAAGAGAGAGAGGTAGACAGAGAGGGTAGAGAGGTAGAGAGAGAGAAGAGAGCAGATAGAAAGGGAGAGAAAGAAGACAGTGTGTGTGTGAGAGTGAGAAAGAGAGCGAGGGGTAGAAGGTTAAATTGAAGGGGAAATGAAAAGAGGTCGAGAAAAGAGGGATAGCCATAACCATATGCTCCCTCTCAGTCATTACATCTGAGAGGTTCACCTGGTGTTCCTCTGGAGAGAGAGAGATATTGTTCACAACCATACTGTTCTGTCTGTATTCAGTGCACCTCTGACACAGGGGAGGCTGTTGGAGGCAGACATCGGAGGACAGGCTCACTGTAACGGAATGGAATGAGGAATGGTATCAAACACACAGCAGCCTCCCCTGTCAACATGGACCCAGTCCCAGACCTAGTTCCATTCCTTTCCCCTCTCTCTATGGACCTCAGGATCCACTTGGACCAGACAACAAAAGCAGTACGCATCATATCATGCCTTCTGTGTCCTGTGCCAAGGTCCCCCCCCCCCCAACCATCCTCCCCATCTCCCCCCATCCCTGCCTCTCTGATGTGCAGACTGAAGCAAGTGCAGCAAATAGAAAACCCATATGGCAGGTGTCTGGCCTTCGCTGTCTGTGGGACATATGAGGGATTCTGGTGGAGAAACGAGACAAAAACAAAGATGAGGGTCAGCAGGTTTAGGAAATCCCAACAGGGGGAGAGACTTGGTCTCTGTTGTGTAAACATCATAAGAGTATTTTTCCTTTGTCTGCCACTCTAGTGCCTTCTGGGTGGTAGTCAGGTCAAATGTAGCCTCTTTGCTAGTGGCTATCTCACTGCCCATTAGTCTAATGTAGCCTCTTTCGCTAGTGGTTATCTTTCTGTTAGTCTAATGTAGCCTCTTTCGCTAGTGGTTATCTTTCTGTTGGTCTAATGTAGGCTCTTTTGCTAGTGGTTATCTTTCTGTTGGTCTAATGTAGGCTCTTTTGCTAGTGGCTATCTTTCTGTTAGTCTAATGTGGCCTCTTTTGCTAGTGGCTATCTTTCTGTTAGTCTAATGTAGCCTCTTTTGCTAGTGGCTATCTCTCTGTTAGTCAAGCTTAGGGGTTCACTGTTCTCACTGTTTTTCATTCAAAGTAGAGTTTCCTTCACTACTGTTGCCTAGGCTGGTCCTCAGGGGGGGTTCATGTCTGTTTTCTTGTTCAGTGTTCTGTTCTGTGACTGAACGATGTCTGGTAAAAAGTGTTCTCTGAATACAATTGGACTTTATTTCGGTGTATTTTTTATTTTATTCTCTTTGAGGTCAGAGGGCCAGCTGGTATCAGCTCTGCCCTTGGTGGTCCGTCATATATCGTCACGGTGACGCATGTAAACACAGCCTTAATTAGATGGTTGGGATACCCAAATGACCGTTGGCGAGGGCTGAGTGTGTTCCTTCCCTTTCCTGTGTGTGTCAGAGGATGACATCACAGTCTGGGTGCCAGGACACCCTATCATTGCCATGATGATGACAGGAAGTGATGCGTTGGAAGTAAGTCGACCTCGGAATCCTATGAGTACACTTCCAGACATCCAAAGACCGGCTCGCGCTCGGACCAGGCCCAGAGGAAGTAGCCCATATGCCATAAAAAGCGTGGGCCTTGCCACTTAGACGCAGGAATGCTTATCATGTTGACTTTTCAAAAGGGATGCACCGCACTGTGGTCTCCAGTGCAGCTGGGACAACAAAATGATTGATGGAGTGGCTAGTTAGGAAGGGACGTACCCACCCACCCTGTCTGTCTCCCCCAGCACCCTTGAACCAAACCACCACTAAACACACACACACACACACAAATACACACACACACTCTCTCACACACACATACACACACACACACACACACACACACAAACAAACCCTACTCCTGTGCACAGCGGCCGGGTGGAGAAATGTGCAAGGGACAGGGCTTTGCACCAGGCGAAGGAGGCGAAGGAGGCGAAGGAGGCGAAGGAGCCACTCGCCGGGGCCGCGGCTATAAAACAAAAGCACTTGTAACATGAAAGAATTCCTGCGATTTACAAGAGGAAGTGGAACATCTGAGAGACGATGTTGTTTGAATTCTCTGTGTGCTCTTCTGGGCAAAGTGTCAAAGCTGGGGCGGCTGCCGGCTGGGGCGACTGCACCCCCCCCCCTCCCCACCCCCCACCCTCCCCGCCACCGCCACCCACTCCTCCCCCCCCCCCCCCCCCCTTCTTTACATCCTAAATGTTCTTCCTGTGCCCCCGTAGCACCCCGTGTCTCAGTGACCAGAGGGACCTCGGTAAAACACGTTCACCCCAGACGCAGGCACCCTCCGCAGGCAGCCCAGGGGCCGACGAGGGCCCCGGCTACGCTTTGAACCTGGCAGCTCCAGGGAACATTCCTGCCTTGAAAGGTTTCAAATGTCCTCAAGTGAAATATACTGTTAAGTTAACTTAGCTGATACAAACCAGTTGTAAACTGGCAACAGTAAACACATTTGAAACACTCGTGAAATGGTTGCAGCCTGTGTCGAGTGCACTGACTGACTGCCCCCCCTCCCCACCCCCCGAAGTAAAAAGGAGCAGGTTTTTCTCGTAATATGCAACGATTTTAGCTCATGAAGAGGTCGTTTTAGAGTTCAAGGATCAACTACTTTTTTCTGATTTTCATTGACATTTAAGAGATTTGTGGTGGAATACTGAACATGTGAAATTCTCAGAAACCTTGACCATCTAATATAACTAATATAGCTAATAGCCATAATCTACGTCCTAGTATTACCTATATTTATTACCAAAATCACTTCACAGATGGCAACTTTTTGGAATGTGTGGAAAGGCTTTCTTCAAGGTTATGCAGGGTCTTGTGTGCATGTGTGTGTGTGTGTGCGTGTGTGTGTGTGTGTGTGTGTGTGTGTGTGTGTGTGTGTGTGTGTGTGTGTGTGTGTGTGTGTGTGTGTGTGTGTGTGTGTGCGTGCGTGCGTGTGCGTGTTTCGTTTTTCAAAATTTGGTCTGCATTCATGTGGATAATTATAACTTTATGGAGATTTTTTCCTCCCTCACTGCAACCACATCTGCAACAGAGGCAAATAGAAGGGGAAGGGTGGAGACCAATGTTTCTGCTCTCTCTGTCTCTCTCTGTCTCTCTCTGTCTCTCCCCCCCCCCTCTCTCTCCCTCTCTCTCTCCCTCCCTCTCTCTCTCTCTCTCTCCCTCTCTCCCCCCCCATCTCTCCAGCCGGTAGGGACCACCAACGTCATGGGGCCTTGGGTGGACCCAGAACCAGAGTGCTATCAGCACAAGTATACTCAAACGGCCCGTAATGACTTCCACTTAGAGCCAGGCCATAAACACTCTCAGATGCAGAGACACACCGAGGGCCTGGCCTGGGTTGCCTCCTGCTTCCTTCCACCAAACCTACAGTTGTTTGGGAGTTTTCTTCCTTTTCACTGGGATTCCGTTTATTTGTTTGTTTGTTTGTTTGTTTGTGTGAGTTCTTATGTATGAGATTTCATAGTCTTGCTTCTCAGCATTGAAGTTGTCCTCACTTTGTTCACAATCTACATTTGCGTTTATAGATCTAAATATGCTGCTATAGTCATTAATAGGGCTTTTCACATTGCAGTTTCTTAGCCTAGGGCTATCCTTAGTCCAGGGTTGAGACTGGCCCAGGGTTAGCTTATGCTCTATTCACACATGGCTATTTTGGCACTGTAGTCGATGCTAGCTCACTTTAGAATGTGCAAGTGTGAACAGTTGCTTAGTCCCAGGCTAAAAGCTCTCTCAGCCTGGGACTAAGGGAGCTCTAAATACAGTGTGAAAGGGCCTAATGGCTTTTAGGCGGCTGTCATTTTGCTGGTGAGGTTATCTCGATTGTGATTGGCTGCTCAGAAGGGCCTAAACAGTGGTGATCCCCAAAGATACATTTCTTGAGTCCCACCCCTGTGGAAGATGATGTCATTCTATATTGTGTAATTATGTTTTACATTATTTTGAATACATCATGTTCACTGCATGGGTGGGGTTGAAGTAGTCTCTGGAATGATCTCATGCCAATCAATTTATATTAAAACACTGATTGGTTCAGCGTAGGTTTAGCATTTTTCTTTATCAAAAGTGTCAGTTTGTTTTGTTTAATTATTCAATTTCTGTCATGATCGTTTGTCTTGAAACTGTTGAATACTGCTGTAACTGTATTACACACAAACCACTAATGGAAGTTATGGAATACAGTAGAATAAACATACAGTATGTCAATATAGTAATTGTCCTGAAGAAAGAACATTTTCCAGACAGGTAGCACTGTACTTCACTGACCCACCCTGTGTTCAGTCATGGCATTGTGACGAGGGAATGTCAGAGGGACAGAGGGAGTATCAGTCCATCTCTATCTCACCACCTGGAGTTTATCAACTGGGAAGATACGCACAAACATTCACACATCATTCCCCACAAACTTACAAAACAGATCATATTCCGACAGTGGTCAGAGATTAGGCAGCCCAATCGTCAGCCCCCCCTCTGACAGTGGGGGAGATAGAGACTATTTGAAATGACATTTTTGCCAGCAGACCGTGAAGACCATTACGTGACAAACCATCTCCCCCGAAAGCATGGAGAGGACAACATGAGGCCGAGGGAGAGGAGAAGAGAGGAGAGGACAGAGGAGATGAGTTTGAGATTGGTCCCTCAGGAACTTTTTCCTCATCTTTTATCAGTGTTGACATTACACAGAGTTTCATATCATGTCAGAAAGTGATTTGACATGAGAGCGCTACTGAGAATAGGTATAGCCTTCAGTATCACTGACACATTTAAGCATAGATTTATACATAGTACATGTATACATGTATAAAATAACACACCGTTTTGTAAATGTATAGATAAAAAAAGGTAATACAAATACACGTGTACACACACACACACACACACACACACACACACACATACACACACACACACACACACAACTTCAGAAATATCCAGCACTGAATCAAACACATGTAAGATGAAAACAACCTCTTTCATCTAAATCTTGTTTGGCTTTTTTCCATTTCATGTTCTTTTACCTCAGGAGAAACTATGCATCTCTCTTGGAGATCTTCCCCCCCTCTAATCTTGTTTGGACATTGTCTCTCCTTCCATCTGTGCAGAGGTAAGCTATCTCCAGAGCCTTCCGTCTGCCAAGCGTGCTGTTTCACAGCTCAGGAGGCTGTGATAGGAGACTATCTGGGCCCAGACTGAGCTTTATCTCTCAATGGGGGCGGAGATGCCCGCGACGCGAGATCAGACACAACGCCACGCTATGCCACCATGCCATGCCAACTCTCAGGTGATGTTGCAAAACTCACTGTGGAGAGATCTCAGATAGCTGGGGTTTTCGTACGGTTGGTGGTGGATGTTAACCGAAAACAAGACGTTTCGCTTCAGAGTCGATGGTTATTTGGGTTTCCTGTGTGTTGACGTTTGATGTTTCAGAGAAGACGTTTGAGAGAGTTGTCGTGCTACGTGTCAGGCTGACTCCGTGTGAAGAATGAGGATACTGAAGAGAAGGACCAGAGCCTCTCTAAGCTGAGTGGATATGCTGTAGTCCTGGCCATTTTGTTTTTCTTGTCCAATACTAACAAGCTTGAAACACCTGATAGAACTAATCATCTAGATACCAAGCCCTTTCCTACGTTGAATCAGGTTCGTTAGTGTAGGACTGTAAACAAAGCTTGCACACTGTATGGGTCCACAAGACCAGGATTGAGGAATCATGGTATAGAGTGGGGACTAAGTGGAGCTGGAACACATAAAGGCTCACTACAACTATTAAACTCCTTCATAAAGG